>NC_041370.1:4627557-4910057 GCF_900634415.1 Cottoperca gobio | reverse complement strand
CACAATGAATTGTGTCATCGTTGTGAAGGATTTATTCTCTTTTGTGTTTTTGCGAAACAGAAAATCCCACGTCTGTGACTTTTTGAAAGGAGAAACCGCAGAGGAAATTCGTAGTATAGATTGAAGAAGAGCCACTTGAAATGGGGTTGACTGACCCGGGATGGCAGTACACAACCAGCTTCAAATAAAAGAAATGAAAAGAAAGCGAAAAGCTTATTGGATGTATTGAATCATTTCACTTTGCAGCCAGCCAATGGATTGGATGGGGTTCGTGATCGGACTCAGTGCCAGGTCGAGATGTGTTAAAACAGAAGCACACTTGACTGCTGACATCCTGAAACATATAGGCCGTATGTCGTTCACAAACAGAAAGACAAAGATGTGCGGGAAAAGTTAGTACAATTTCACATATCCATATTATCCATACAACAATGCTCATCTGTTGTGATGGTCAGATGTTTTGAATTTGGGCTAGGGTTACATGCTGAGAACTTAAACTGACAAAACATCAGCTACTGTTTTGCTAGTAATGGATCCAGCCATGTTATATATATATATAGGCCAGGGATGGGCAACTGGCGGCCCTCCCTATCCTCAAGGTTGCCCATCTCTGTTATAGGCCCTCTGCCCTGAGTCTACAATATGAATATATTTAAATGTACTGTTGAAATAATTAACTGATCATTTAAAATGCTTATTTTTCTTACTTTTCTTCCCGATTCTACAAGGTCTTATCCTGAATATCCCCGTATTACAGTTCAGAGCCGAAGCCTTGTGTACAGTCTTTCACATCAACAACATGGTGAAATACAGATTTTTCTTTTTAAGATTGCTGGGCGATATGGCCTCTATTAAACCCGTGAGGTCTGTTGCATAGCCACCTTTCTTCGACGTAAGCTTTGAAAACACTCAAGTTTCACATTTCAAGGTCTTAACTAAACTCTTTTCACCGACTCTGCTTGCCACATCAGCTGCTAAGGTTACACTGCAATCTAATGCAGCCTTTGTACTCGACACAGTTATAGAGTCACTTTTTTATCTGTCAGGAATAAACACTGTTACAAGACATTATAATCACAACGCCATTAACTATTAGTACTCGTTAGAGAGATGTGAAATGTCTTCTGCTTTAATTAAGAATCTATTATCAGTGCGTAAAATAAACTGTGATTTATTTACTTCTTCAGTTTATCAACTTGTGTTTCTGCCTCAGTTTGTGATTTCTTGTGCTCCCCAACGAGACTTTTCAACAACCCTCGGAGAATGAAAGTGTAATTATGTCTCGCGGCTTTATGTTCTGGTCTGTTGAGGCTACGGTTGGTAGAAAAATTGACCTTTTCTGTGATGGAATTTTTTGCTGTATGATTTTTGATCATAAACGCAAAATGGCAGCTACAAAGGGAAGACTTGCTCTTTGATTTTGAGGAGCTGCAAACCTGACGTTTAGCACTGATGTTTTATGCAGGAGGAATGCTTTTTTGTTGTAGCCGCACTAGGAACATCTCAATGTGAGGTCACACTGTCTACTTTTAATGAGTTATTTGCAAGAAAATACACTAAACAATGAAAAGGGCACAGAAAAGAAAGGTGGATTGCCAATTATAATGACATACCTTCGGGTGAGTTTCTCTTTAATCAATTACCTTTGAAGACTGTGGTGTTATAATGATACACTGTCAGTTTTGACAATAATTTTAATTCATAGTGTCAATACGTAGACCTGCAGGTGCCTTACAACCACAATCACTTTTCTGCGATCCCTAAAAATGATAACCTGCTCAAGAGTCAGAGGATCTGCACAGATGGCGGTATACTATGCGAGCCACACGGGACAATTAGGATGTGAATTGATGATGATGCGGGCTCGGCACTAATTGGAGGCTGGTAAATGAATTTGATATCTCCCTCTGTCTCAGTGGGCAGCAACATCAGGTAGCCCTGTTATAAGTCTATTTCCATAACCAGCCCTGGCAGCGTGTAATGGGTAAATCATATGCAATGTGCAGCCGGTCTGCACCTCGGACACCAGCACTAATCACACATACAGATTGCATTAACGTTCCATGTGTATGATCTGGTTTTGAAATAAGTGAAGTGCATCAGTATCTGATTTTCCTGGCTAAGAAGCTTTGGAGTTGGTAATGCCATTTGAAGTGAGTAATTTTATATACAAAAAAGAGAGATCCTAATGTTTTGCAATAACTGTGTTTTCACATCCTTTACTCCCCGTCCACTCCCTTGACTGCTGTTTGAATTAACACTTAGGTTGGAGACCAACCAAATATCAATTCATTATCCTGCTTCTGTGTATCCTGAGCCTCGCAGCTTTTAATTAATATACCAGTCACTACATCTGCACATATGGAAATGTTTTTGCATGCGTTTATGGTGATCTCCAGATTGTGAAATGCACTCAAGTTAAAGGGATAAATGATTTGAATCATTCTGTCTGCAGTTTAAAGTTTTATTATGTATTCACGCCAGGATGCTGCTGAGATTCGGTCTGGATGTGTTTACTCCCTTTGTGCTCAGATTGCTGTTGGATCTTCAAATGGAGATGATGTCAGAGTCAGATTAGATCACTCCGCTACAGTCTGAATGATTATGGCACACTAGTTTAGTTGTTAGCAATATCGCCTTACGGCAAGAAAGTCCTGGCTGGAGTGAAAGTGTTCACCCGAGACACGTGTCAGGTAGGAATATGCTTGACTCGGAGTTGGTCCCAAAGCACTGCACCGTGGCTGCGTTGCTCTTAAATAGTTAGAACATGACACATTTTCGCTACAGGGACAAATAAACAATCTTTTAAACCCCCAACAAGTCTTCATTTTAAATCTCAATTTGAGTGAATTCCTCTGGTTTTGTGTAATTATCTGTGATGATAGTCTATGAATTACCAAGTTGCATGAATTCCCCTATTATTTCCACCTTAGTTTGCTTTTCTGATGCAAAACACAAACTGTATGTTTTACATAATTGCAAAGGATGCAACTAATTGTATTCATTATCAATCCATCTGCTATTTTTTGCAATTAATCATTTACTGTAAAAAATGCCTGTGTGTGTGTGTATGTGTGTGTGTGTGTTTTTTGGCACGTGTATATTCTGCACTTGTTTAATTATAACATGAAATGTTATATAAAGCACATTGTGTTGCATGTTGTTTATGAAATCTGCTATATAAATAAAGTTGAATTAAATGAGACTCTTCTACTCTGCACTGCAGCTGCAACATTCAGAATAGTTTTTCACTGGCTGCCACTGCAGATTAGGCGTGCAGCGGCATGACAGCTGCCTAAAAGTGAAGCCAAAACATCTCGATCGTCTTAGTTTAGAAAGCACTTGATTTGATGCGCAGCAGAGTTTTCTGTGAGCAGAGCACACATTTCAAATGTCAATATCGCAGGCAATCATGTTCATTTAATTGTGGGAGGCCAACATTTAAAATTGTATTAATTGTGCAGCCCTATATTAGACCTAACAGCAGGTACCATTAGGTATTGTGTTATAAAAGTGCTGAATTGTTTAAATCTCTTGCAATATCACTATCATTACTTACACGCTGTAGTGACAGTGTTGGGTTAATCGAGCACGATTGTAAAAGAACAAAATTGAATGCCTATGTCACTGAATAATAATATTAATAGTAATGTTATTACAAGATACATAATTGCTTATGTTAAATTAATGTAATAATTATTTTAACTGTCAATATTAAAATGTGCAATAGCCCCAATTGCACATAGTACAGTCTATTAAACTGATGCCTTTTCATGTGATGACACATGTTCAATTAATGTCATCACTTGTGTATCAGCTGATCATTTATTCAGCCCCTGATGGAGCCTATTGCTGGCAGTCGAGCCTCATGGGAGGTCTGGCCCGGGGAACCTTTGTTTTGATGGAGCATGCAGGCATATTTTTCTTTTAGAGCTCGCAGTCCCCTCCAGGAAACCAGCAGCAAGGAGCAGTAAATCAATAGCCACGCAGTGTGGGCAAATGACAACCCGTTTAGTTTGGCGGCCTACTTCGTTTCACAACATGTGGCCTGGCCTTCTAAACCGAAGGCAGGGTCTCAGGGAGAAAATATTTCCCTGCACTAAATCAGATTTGGCAGCAGGTGGTCCGTGGAGTTGTGAGTGAGCTGCCTCTACACCTGCCAAGGACTGTGGAGCCAGAAGAAAACACTCTATTTTTCTCCACCCAGGTGACTCTCCTGCACCTCCCACTGGTTCTGTATATCAGTGGTATCTGGTTGTAAAGCATCATCCATCAGCACTGTAACATCTTTAAACTGATCAAAATGATTTGTAACCATGAGTGTAAATAATGCAAATATATACATATATATATATATTAAATGTAGTATTCGTCCCAGTGAAAGTAATGCTGATTGTGTTCAACGCCAATATATTTCTTATAGTGTTATTCTAGGTTGCTTCTTCGAGTAATACCTTTATGACCTTGATCCATGTGAAGTATTGATACAATCTAGGTTCAAAGAGAGGATGAAAGAGCGATCTGTGCACAGAAATCCAACTCTGTGGTTTTCCATGAGACGGCTGTAATTTCCCTCAGGGTTCAAACCTGTAGCGTGGTTGACGGAAGAAAAATGAATTCCCATCATGTTTTTAAATCCACAACAATTTGTCCTAAGCAGCAAAGTCATTCTGAGAAGAAGAAAAAAAAGCCATATGAAGCTAAATGTTAGATGAATTATGCATGTGAGGGGCACAACTCGATTATACCGTTATTTATCTGATTGACTGGTGCTATGGCGGTGAGGTTCAATTTCCGCTCCTTCGCTCACACTTCATAGCCTCTTACTCTTGATCTCTAATCTTTACATTTAAAAAAAAAAAAGAAGCAGAGTGTCTGTTTTTTTCCCTCTCACTCTTCCCTCCTCTGGGCAGGCAGGTTGTATACTCCAGTGGTTTTTCTAGAGACAGTTATGAACCTATAAAGATCCTTGTTTGCTTCCACAGTTTGTTCCTCCCATAAACTCTGGATGCCCTTAAAAGCTCATGGAGACGTGTACATTTACCTTGTTGGCCGTAAAGGCATTGAATCAGGTTTCTACTACACTAAAAGATCATTACCACATGTGTCTGTTAAAAAACACCTGGTAAAATAAAGCCCAGTTGACAATAAACATGTTGTTGATTTAAAGGATTTGACTGGTAATATTTTATGTTTTTGTTATTTTCAACAAATCCCATAAATTGACCAAAACCAAAAAGTGTAGCCTGTGTATCCAAAGCCCGACTGCGCTTATTCATGCATTATGATGCTGTGTAGTTTACTATGACTAAAACAGATTTCAGATTTATGTCTTCAGCTGAGAGGCTGGGGAAGTAAAACATGTAGTGATGGATTAATGTTGATTTTGGTCTTTTTGTGGGATTAATTATTGATAAGAAAAATGTAGAATATTGTCAGATTTATCTTTTAATGTTGCAGTCCAATCAGATATGGATATAAGACAGGTTTAATTCACTTTCTTTAAGCAGAAATACAAAACCTTTCCTTGTCCAGCCTCTCGAATGTGACGATATGCATCTTTTTTCTATATCTTATCTGACAATAGAACAAACTGAACAAAACAAGCAATTTAAAGATGCAATTTAAGGGTTTAGGAACCAATTCATCGAGAAATAATTGTAAATAACTGTTAGCGCGGCTAATATTTTCTAAAATTATGAATTGGAAATCCTCAGGCCAGTAAGCACTATTCATGAAATACGAAAATACAGGATTTTTGAAAATCATTTCTTTGTCTGCATGGAGCAATGATGATATGACCTCAATTAGGAGATAAATGTTTGGAGGAGAGTTTTTTTGTCGACTACGATGACACACATCATGCAGGGAATGATACGGCTCGTAGTAAATCCCAGCATTTAAACCGAATTAAACAGGGAACCCAACAGGTTAAAGGGACACCTAGACGTCACATGACTTTGACATTACACAGCACACAACAGACTGCATAGTTATTAGTTGTTTTATATTCTTGTAAGGGAGGATGTCAAGTAAGAACCTCCTCTTATTTTGTCATCCTTCACTGACAGCAGGGGGACTTGCCACACTTATTAGAGTGTGGAAGCATTGTCAAATTGCTTTTAAGAGCCTATGGATGCCTGAACTATTGCTCCCCAACCTTCCCCAGATTATTCAATCTCACAGTCCTATTGCCGGCTCGAGATAAGATGAAGAATCCATGCAGAGGAGGCTTATCTGAATTTAGCACACACTCTCAGGAGTATGGGGGTTTCACTACAAATTCCTTCACCGCACTTCAGGTATGACCCAATTAATGTGCGAATGTGGTGCCTTTCCCTTTCACCCCCTGCCACATCAATAATTGATAAGGATTTCAAATACAGTCAGTATAGAACCTTTTCACACAAAATATGCCTGTCAAGCGGGAATAAAACTGTATTTTAAACTTTTTTTCACACATTTCAATGTCTCAGTACAGTTGGTTTTATTAACAGTCTTGATTTAAAGATCTACTTAATATTCCTTCTTTGGTTAATGCCATACTCATGATGCATAGATGGGGGTTGGGCTCTTACAGCTGGTTCTGTTTTGGATTCTGGATGCTAACAGATGTCTTTCTCAAATCTGTTTTCTATCTGTGTGATTTGTTTTGTATTACTATGATTGAAAGCTCCGTTCCAATCATCCAGATTGCCAGCTTCTGATCTTTAGCCGCCACTTTCGCATCTTTCCAACATCACTGGTGGCAGAATATACAAACTCTTAAACGTTAATGCCATAGGTAACGTTTCTCAAGGCCCAAATTACACTTTACTGTCAAAAGATGATTTGTTAGAGAAAGGAGCACCACTAACGCCACATTAACCCTAGCACACCTTATCTTTTGAATGATTTATGTTACGTTTCAGTAGACAGAATTTGAAAGTGATTTTGGCTCAATACTGAATTTAGATTTGATAAAATGTCTTTCAAAACCCAGTCCTATACAGACACATTTCATTCGATCCGAGTACAAATAAGTCTGGATCTATATCATCGTGTTATTTCATATATTCAGAATTGCACAGAAGCCTTCCATCACATTCCACATAACTTTCCTCCATTATTAAATTAGGATACGTTTGATATGTTTGATATAAACTTTGGGGAGTTTCTTTTTAAAATGGCTACACCTGCAGATCAAAACAAGCAGGTGCATGTTACGGATTGTCCCTGGAGGAGTCTGCATCATTAATGGGAGTTGTGTAACGGACTAGAGTAGCCCGCTAAATTTATCTAACAGGTTCGGATTCCCGGCCACACCAACACAGCGAGAATGACACCAAGAAACGTATAAAATGATTGACTTTTATTACAACATTACTTTTAAAAACACCTCGTTAATAAATAGTTCAAATAATGTTAAATGTGTCAAGCAATAGTTCAGGTTTGAAAATACCAAAAGTCTAGTCCAGTTAATATGGAACAACCGCTCCGCGTTTTCCCTTGCGCCAGGGAAAGGGCGTGCTCCAGCCGGACTGTCGATAGAGTGCGGCGAGGAGCAAAATGGATCCGATCTGGTCTGATCTGCGGGGAGACAAGGCAGAAACTGTCCTGGGCAACATCCTCCCGTCAGTGCGCGGCGAAGAGCAAAAGGGATCCGATCCGATCTGCGGGGAGGCAAGGCAGCAACTGTCCTGGGAAACATCCTGTAAGGGCTGGTTCATCAGACGAGGAGGAGCTGAGGAGGGTCAGTGTGCGGCGAGGAGCAAAAGGCATCCGATCCGGTCCAATTTGCGGGGAGGCAAGGCAGCAACTGTCCTGGGAAGCATCCTTCAAGGTCTGGTTCACCAGACGAGGAGGAGCTGAGGAGGATCAGTGCGCGGTGAGGGAAACATCCTGTAGGGTCTACATCCTTCCAGCCTACAGCCTTCCAGGTCTGTAAGGTCTACAGCCTTCAAGGTCTACATCCTGGGTTCAGGTGTGTCAATTAGCAACGTGTCTGTGTGTCTTTGTTATGACAGTTTGTGGAAAAGGTTAAAGGAAGCATGCAAATATTTATACACAACAAGAGTTCATCGCCATAATAGCGCACAACAACATTAAAATCACAACAATATATATAACATGCAACAGTCAATCAAAAGGGTTAACCATACATCACACTGTCTTAAAAGATGGCTTTATGACAGTTGCACAACTGTTAAACATTGTGTTACTAGATAGTTCTGCTGTACACCGTGCATACAATTTACTGTCTATCCACTTGCTCAGAAGATCCAAGTCAATTGTTTTCTCCAATTATGGATTTTCCCAATCCTCAGAGACATGTTAAACAAAGTGGTACTTACAACTTGGCTCGACCATCTTGGATGTTTTTCTGCACAGTGTGATCATTATTGACATTAGTGGTAATCTGGGGGCAAATGCCGTAGCAGCTGTCTGGGAAAAAAAAAGAGAGAAAGGATTACTGGCACTAAAAGAGTCCCAGCGCTTGGACAAGAATGCCATGACTGATGGTCAGAGCCTGAACCAGACCCAACACACTCTAATTAGCTAAAATACATACTCCTTTGGTCCAAAACTGAAACAATGACAACTGTTTCCTGACTGCACCATGCACATTGCCAAAATTCAATTCTAAACAAACTACAGTCAAAAAAACTTGGACGGAAAGCAAGCGGGGTGCGGTTTACTGTACACTCTGCCTGCTGCTCACCTTAATTAAAAGTACTGTTAATCATGTCTTTTTGCCTTGCGTGCTGGTTTGCATTCAAGGTCATGAGGTCTTGAGCCAATCCCATCATGCACTGGGCAGAATCCAGCAAAAAACATATTGGACAGGTCTCCATCTCAGAACTAAATCAGTTGAACTTGAGGAGAACAAGTTTGAACTTTTTTGGATAGTCTCTGTAAGTGGTTCTATATTCCCATGATGCTTTTCTGCAATTACCTTTTGTGTGTGTGTGTGTGTGTGTGTGTGTGTGTGTGCATGCACAACCATGGATGGAAGCTTAGATGCACCTAGTATTGTAACAATCAATGCCAAGTGGAGGAGAAGTGCACAAAAGAATTAGACAGCCATAGGAAATGAACCAAATTTAATTTCAGCCCGGGCCGCTCAAGCTGTCTTCCACAAAAAGCCAAGACTTATTATGAGATGGGCACCAATGTCATTATTATTCAGACCTGATGAGGCGCCTTCTATTTGATGGAACCATTCAATTTAGTTCACCTAACAACAATCCTTGCTTTATGAAGATGGTTTGCCTCAGTATTTTTGATCACCAGCTATTTGAAACCAGTGGAGGTTGCATAAATTGAGAATTCAGTGACCTTGTGGGGTGCGTGCAGATGGTGGTTATTGATTTATTTAGATAAGAAATATTGCTTATTTCAAAAGGCCCTATGTGTTACTTGTATGCTAAGGAGCCTGAATAAGTAAAGTGATAAGTCACTTGGCTGCCATAGATTCAGGAAATTGGTTTGTCGTAGTGCAACAAAAGGCTTGTTTGTGGCACATAATTGCTTTAGACCTGCAACTTTGACTACACACTCACACAGACACCAATAGTAGTGTGTGGCTGAGACTGCAGGCCTATACAAGGTTGTTTGGTGAATTGAAAGATGGTGTACTTCAGAGCTTTTCTGATATCGTGATGAGAGTGTGTGAGGGGGTGTTTTGATAGAAGGATCTTTTTGCAATAGTCCGATAAGATTTCAAATACCTCGTCAACAAAGCCTCACATGAAGACTTTCCATCATAAAACCGGTGATTGTAATCAGGTAGCATCCAATTAGGAACTTGCACCGACTCAACATCAGAAGAACTGTGTGTGTGTGTGTGTGTGTGTGTGTGTGTGTGTGTGTGTGTGTGTGGGGGGGGGGGGGGGCTGGATAACGTAGATTGCTTCTTATCGTAGATCGCTTTCTGTCTACATATGTGCTGACGTAAAAAAATAAATAGCCATGGGCTAATCAGCTTGCAGAATTAAGGTGTATCCCCTGTTGTGCGGTCCTTTTTAAATCTTTCCCTCGTCATAAACTACTGTAGGAGGCTTCATTATAGTCTAACAACCCAGTAAGTCATTAACAGAGACTTGACACTTACTGCTATACTTCTAACTAGCTTCCTTTCAGGCAGCAGACTCCGTTCACATGCATCATTCTTCCTTTCTGTTCTGCTTCACAGCATGAACACCAATATCCCTTGGGATAATGATGTTGTCGTTACGTTTCTTTTATTGGTTCCAGATCCAGGTTATAGAGATGCTGAAACGATAGCTGACGAAGAAGAGAAAGTAAAATCATGCGTGTCAGTTAGCTTTGTACATATTGTTAATAGTATTTACTGCTCCTTTTGTATAAAGTGTTTTTGATCATTTGATAACCACCTCAGCGTCTTAGATAACCGTTTGCGATTTACCGTTTATTTTTGGTAGCCAAGACATGATTTGTGTTTGCCTAACCCTAACGATGTCGCCACTGAACACGGTCAAAGGAGCAGTGATTTTCCTCAAGAAAGTGGAGTTCTCAAAGGAAAAGGCCTCCTGCAAGCTGTAGGCAGTAATGTGAGGAATGTTTTTGTGTCCGTCTGGGCGATGTTATTCACGTGTAAACTAAAAGTAAGATTGTGCAGGCAGGAGGCTGATGTGTTTCAGTCAGCACCACCAGACCTTTAGCAAACACTGCTGCTGCTGCTAGCCATAGTATAGCTACAGTAGGAAGCGCATCATCTCAGAATGGACGAGTTCAAATATTTGAGCAAACTTAAAATGTTTATTTTATTTTAATAGAGTCATCTATCAATTTTCTGCCACTTATCGTGGTTCAGTTTGTGTTTAATGTTATTAATTCTATCATTAACAAGTATTCTTATATGCTGCAGGGAAGTACTAAAAATAATATTATAATACAATATAATATATATATATATATGTGTGTATATGTGTATATATATATATATATATATATATATATATGTGTGTGTATATGTGTATATATATATATATATATATATATATATATATATATATATATATATATATATATATGTGTGTATATGTGTATATATATATTTATATATATATTTATATGTGTGTATATATATATATATACATCTATATATGTGTGTATATGTGTATATTTATATATATATTTATATGTGTATATATATACATATATATATGTGTGTATATGTGTATATATATATTCATATGTAATTATTCAAAAAGTTTAATTGCATTTTATGTGGTATTTTAAAAGCTCTCAGAAGGTCAAATTTAAATTGGTGACCCCTGCAGAGTCCCTGAACTTATTTGGCAAAACAAATAGTAGTAGGTTGGTTTGGCAAGTACAGTGCTTGAAAACCGTTTGCATATATTGGAAATTGAATTCCCCAAATACTCCATTTGTGCAATATTTGTCCCGCAGTATTATGTTAGCATGACCATGTCTGACAAAGCTCATCTGTTGACTGAGTCTGGACTCAGTAATCCTTTACGTTAATGAGTAGTGAACTGAACTGTGAGGACGTAATTAAGTGTCCAAGCCCTTGGCTATTCAGGGGCAGAGTGTCAAACCCCCTTATTCACTTACGCAGTCTGGATTCTTAATGCACAATGTCATGCAACGAGCCCTCGAAAAGAAACCGTGCCAGAGGAACTCACCGGAGGGACAAGACACCAGTCATGACAAGGCCAGTCCCCGCGTGCTGCAACAATGAGACGAGCAAATTGGAAGTCACAGCGCCAAGTTCAACATTTGACAGGCGCAAGAGGTCAGGACTCCGCTCTAGGCACTTGTTTACTGTAAGAGTGGAAACCAATTCAGCCCGTGTTACACTCTGGTCTTATGGGTAAATGGCTTCTAGTTCTGCTTCACATCTCTTGTACATGTGCAGTATGAACGGTATAGTGTTCAATCTGCTTAAGAAAAAGGTTTCTGAATTTTTTTTTAAGGCATGTACTGTTTTTGTGTGTTATTACAAATGACATAAAACCATTTTGTGCAGTTAATTATGTCAGTTGCACTTTTAATGCAACGCGCCCCATGCGTTGGTCTGCTAGTAATGCATGTTGAAACCCTGGAACGAAACAAGCTTAATTGCAACTTTAGTTTACAGAGTAGCACTGTAGTACGACAAGCAGTTGTGGTAATTGCCTGTTTATTTTTGCCTCGTAATACAAAATATTTTTCTTCATTATATATTTTCTTTATCTAAGAACAACAGCCAGAACAGCTTCTTTTAAACAAAGCTGCAGCCAGTAATTCATATTAATATTCATGGCAATTAAATCCTCAACGCCCTCACACCAACACATTAGAAGATGATTTAAATGAGAATGGAAAATACCACCGGGTTCCCTGCACTATATATACTGTACTCTGGCACAATTGTTTAGAATATAGCACAATATGGCGCTGAAACAACGGCTCAATTAGTAAAGGAACACAGATTATGTACAATGTTTTTTTCACAATCAATTAAGTCCATTTAAAAGTTTGCTGATTCCATATCACTGGGAAATTCAATACCTCTGGGGGACATCACTTTGACCCTCGTTAACTTTGATATTTTATGGATATTTCATGATTGATTTATTGATCAAACACATAGTTACCGGAATGATTGATATTTCAGATAATGTGACTCATCAGGCACAAATTGCAGATCTCATAACTCGAGGGAAAAAAAAGATGGATGAGTAATATTCTAAACAACTTCAAAAAATGCATTCAATTTAACCTCATGTTGCTTTTATAAAAAAAAAAAGAAATATAAGAAAAAGAAATACATTGAGGAAAGAACATCAATGGATGTCAGCCAAAGTACCCAGTCTGGAGGCAGCCTCGTTTTTCATTAAGATTAACTGTGTAGCGGGGGCGGCCTATCTTTCTATGCCTCCAGCTGACACTTGTCCCCCTCCTACAGCAGTGGTGCGTGTGTGTGTGTGGGTGTGTGTGTGTGTGTGTGTGTGTGTTCGTGACTGTGTGCACGTGCACATCTGCGTGTGTTTGTCTATGTGTGTTTGTGTGTGTGTGTGTGTGTGTGTGTGTTCCAATGCTATCAAACAATAGCAGTGTTATCAGACATCGCCAAAGGCATATGAACGACTCAGAGGGGAATACAGACCCAAAATCAGCATGTTCCCAAGGGGACGGAGTTTCTACTGTGAGCCAAAATATTAGGAAGGAATCTTGTTTTCTTGACCTGTTTTCAAGAATAATATGCCAGTTAACCTTTTGTTACTGTATATCTGCAGAGAAACATTGCCATGTACAACTTAGAACTACTTAACTCATTTAAAAAACAACAACTCCCTGAACAATAGTAGCGCTGCCTGAAGGGACGTACTGACATTTTATGAAATGAGCTCTTTGTGCCATCAGTTTCTTTTTGTAGTTCTTATTAATTCAGCCATAACAGCTGTACTTAAGCTCCCTGTCGTTTCATGCTGGGCAGGCAGGGTACACTTGGCTCGTCTGAGCTGAATTTGTAAAGGAGAGGATTTTACATTTGGTGAATGAGAGCGGTGAGACTCAACAATACAGTCTATCGGGGATTTCACGCTGACATGTCGACATGCAGAGCAAGAGCATTGCTTCCTGTCAACAGAGCAGCTGTGATGTCTCTCTGGCAACTACGCAAGCCATAGTAACAAGAACTACGCTGGTTTACCCGCCAGGTTGTGTGAACTTTATTTGAACCAAAATACACAAATAGATTTCTGCCGTTGACAAGAGGTGGAAGTTTCGACTGTAACTTTACTGTAGAGATTGTGGAAAAGTACATTTTGTGCACTTCTGAATTTGAAGCTTGGCAGAAAACATGACAGGACAGGGAAGCAGCAAATAAAGATTGCAAATATATACATTAATTTGCGGTTCATAGCATCGTTGTTAACTGCTTTACAGGATTAAGTCCTTCTGGCCATTTTCATGCCTTCTGGCCATTCCATGTCTCAGTAGGTTCAGCTGTACCCTTCAGCATACTTTAATTTGATTCAATATAAATGTCAAATTTGTATTGCTTAATGGAGCTTTACCTCATGATTTGTTTAATTGCGTCTCTAGATTTACTAGCCCGACGTGGTATTTTACTTACTGTTGAGCCCTGTATGTATTATACCTGAGAGAAACATACATACATTATTGTGGAACAGTATAATGCTAAGCAGACCTTTTTATTTATATGTAAGTAATTCAACATTACTACACAACTGTAACCGGCGGTATCGGCTGACTTGAAGCCACATCCTCGTCCACACATACAAAGGAACAAGTTGTATTCACGGTATATTATTAAAAGCTGTCGGGGCTTTTGTGCCGGATGATTCAACGGTTTACTCGTCATTGTCGAGGTGCACTTAGGCAGGTCTCCGTAATGACGGAGACATCACCCATGGACAATACCAGTCAACTCATTATGTGAGTCATCTACCTTGTAGAAAATATAACCTGGTTTACTGTGGATGAATGAAAGTCCCATACAAATTCTAAAAATATAGCTCTTGTGTGCTAGCCACATGCAATTATAATAAAGGCATAGTTACTATGTGACATTGTTTATCAGCTGACCTACAAACACAGCATGTCTGCATCAAATGAGCGGTTTTGATCGGTCTCAGCTTTCAAATAATGTGAATGCATTTGAAAAAGACAGGCCTGATGCGTCTCACAGTGTGTGCAGACATAAGCTATCGTACAAATAAACAGCATAGCATGTGCACTGAAAGAAGGGCGCAGGGATGGACACGGTACAAATGCTGCACACATTATTTTGATTGTGATTCTGACTGGCAGTCAAATCTCTACCATGCAATTTAACATTTTGTTATTTCTTAAATCAGTCAGTCGCCATCATTGGACATCATATATTACGGGGGCTTTAAGTTGCCACACACAGATAATAAAGGGAGTTGGCGGTGAATCATTTATGTTTAATATGAGCAGTCTCTTCCATAATACAGGTGTGTAACACGAATATGCAGAGAACACCACACACGTCATTTCAGACTTCCAAAACTTTATATGGATGTGGATGCTGAAACTTGCCTTAGACATTGTGAAACTGAAGAAACTAAATAATAAATAAGTAGACCGAGCTGACTGGAGTAAAAGGCAGCAAGGCTTCCTGTTCCTGTCTTCAAGACAGAAGCTATTCATTAAAGACAGTATTGATAATTTTTAACACACACACACACACACACACACACACACACACACACACACACACACACACACACACACACACAACACACCATGTAAAGGGAAGATCACTCGAAGATTACTCGAGTTGATGACAACTAAGCTCGTTACTATAAGTAAGTGCAATAAAACCTAAATCTGTTCTGCAGTTTTTTATTCACCACTGCTACGTTTTCCACAAACATAATAGCTTATGTTGTAATAACAATAGCTTATGTAGGTTAATAGTGAATTGTTAGAAACAAACTGTCTGTTTGTAGTTCAACTGTTTAGCTGGATTTGCCATGTATCTTAACATATCTTGTAAAGTTCTGGTACACTTGGCTGGTAAAATAATGTTAAAAATAAATTATTTAGTAATGAAAACAAAGAATCAAGTGCATAAGGAGTATCAATAAGAGAAGGAGTATAGACACAATCCTAATACTCATCCCTATCCAAGACTAAGCAACCAGGATTTGGAACAACCAGATAAATATGTAGTGATCTTCACAGGTGAGGCAGAGGATGAGGTCAATGCAAACACCACACCATCAGTTCCCACCAGTGGTTTCGGGGAACACGGCTCTGTTTATTAGTCCCATGTCAACATGTAACGTGTCTTTTCACTATTTACAGTTCAAGAGGGTTTAATGTTTTAATTCTTTCCAGTATTTCTCCAAAGGGGAGTTTCAATTGATGGTTGCAAAGAAATTTCAGAAGTTCAAGGAATGTTTTTCACACAACCTTTTCCTCCAAAGTCATTATAGTCCTGAGAGCTGAGTGCACACCGTCTGTCTAAAGCAAGAAGAAGCCACAGGCTGAGCCCAAACTCCAACTTTCAAGCTTTCACACGACACACTTTTGTTGAGAGGATATCCCAATTACTTTAAAAAGAACCCTGTCTAATACAAACGCTTCCCCAAGAATGTCCTCAAACACACTTCACTTCTCTACTCTTCTTTGATATCTGATATTATTTTTGAAGCTTGAGAAAAGCACGTTTTTGACAGGAATTATATTAAAAAGATAATTGAAGTTCCTGGAAATTAAACATTTAATTGTCATCCATCTCCAAACTGTCTTAAGATGAAAGACGGCACATTTTGTAAATCACACAGAAGTTTACGGAGACATTAGATCTCTGCATGCAGTCTTAAAATGTAAAAGTATCCCGCAGATGGTTTGCTCATGCAGTTGTTTAGATAAGTTTTTGGTATTTGTTGCCCCACTTCTTTCTCGTGACCATATGCTGAACATTAGCACAACACCTGACATAGTTCTCTGCCAGCTTCAGCAGACATCTCTTGCAGTTCCGTGCGGCTGCATTCAGGTGACATAAAGCTGTTGCTTCATTTTATTTTGTGAGCATACTGTAGGTGTCATCTATTCTCAGCATGCCACCCTATAGTTGGGCAAAATGAAACTCATCATACCACATATCTTGCTTTTTATATGTCCGGTAAAAGCACTCTGTAAATACTAATGTTCTCAACTGGATAATTACAATGAATGTTTACTCCCAGATGCTCTTATGCACTGAGAGTAGCTGCTGCTGCCTGCCAATGAATGTGTGTATATACACTGTTACAAGTGATGGGTGCATCGAGTCCCAGCAAAAACAATGTGTGGGCTCTTCTCCAATCGCTTTATTGTTTTGTTCTGCATCACAAATCATTGTACAAACACCATTTAACAAAGAGGATGGCTACTACTGTAGTGATTCAGAGACGATGTCTGGCTTTGCTTTCATCTATTTATCTATCTAGTTTCAACCTCTTTAATTACAAGTGTGCATTGTGGGTAAGAGTTGGCAAAAAAAACTCTTGTTCTCCAGTTTTTTTCTGAAAGATCATAACACAGCTTTGGTTTTGTTTCCTGAAAAGTGTTTTCTAACGAGCTGCAGTACCACTTCCTGGTGCAAAGAATAAACGTCTCCATTTGCAAACTCTTTGAACAGGAAACAGACGTTTGGAGGCACAGCAAGACGTGCAGACACCCTGTTTTACCACCTCGTTGCTGTGAAAGACGTGTACATTAATACAATAAGTGTTCATCTCAGATTCCCGGTCTGTAAAAATCTTAACCTGCAAATGGAAAACTCGCATAGAAAACATAACGTTTGTTTTGAACAATCTGCAGGATGGTAACAGTTATAAAAGCTGTCAACGCTGCAAACAGAAGCCAAGCTCAGCAGGCCACTGGCTTCCTTCGCTCGGAGAAATAAATAAATAAACACATGAACAGATAATCAACAGACAAAATCAACAGAGACAGATGCATGAAAGAGTTTCATTTTATTTTGTACACGATGAAAAAATAAGGTTGAAGTCCAATATCAGCAATATCCAGTTATGTTATCGAGGTCAGGTAATACATTCACAATATGAAACATCTTTATACCAGAGCCACAGATGTAACAACCAATCAAAGGTGGAGCCAATTACCACATCGAGAGTTTTTGACAGCGTCAGTATTGAAGATTGCATGTACATTTCACGCTATCCACCGGTCTAGCCAATTGCTTCACTCTATTCCACTGATCTACAATTAGAGCTGGGTAATATATCAATCTTACAGTAATACAGCTTAAAGGCTGAATTACAGTAAAGTGAGGACTTACCAGCTTGATCCAGCTGTTCTATTATTTGCTTTTGCCCACTTAGTCATTATATCCACATTACTGAAATGGACTGCACTGCATTTATATAGCGCTTTACAACACATGTCACCCATTCATTCACATTCATACAGAGTCAGAGGCTACCATACAAGCTGCGCATCAGCTTGTCAGTAGTGATAACCATTCACATACACTCACACACACTCACACACACTCACACACCGTTGGCCATCGGGAGCAATTTGGGGTTCAGTATCTTGCCAGACACTTTGACATGCTGACTGCAGGAGCTGGGGATCGAACCACCAACCTTCCCATTGATGGACGACCACTCTACCTCCTGACACCTACCGCCAAGTTGATACGATATTACTGATGATTATTTACCCAAATTCTCATTGTGTAAATGTTCTGTATGTGAAAAATGTTCCAAGAAATCTGCTTTCCAAACATTTTATGAGGAAGGAAATGCTTTACATGTGTGTGTAACACTGAATGCAAACATAACTTTAGAAGAAAACATCGTTAATGATGTTGAGTCGACTTAATTCCCGTATGTTTAACAGAGTTTATATCACATTTCTCTTGCAGTACAAGACTTAAAAAGCAGATTGGCTGGTGCCTGGATGGTAAGAAAAGAGCAACTACATGGATCGTATATCGACTTGTTGGGTGGCTCATTACTAAAATTCCTCTGTCATACCTTTCTGTCGATGGGGACACAGTTGGAATCTTTTCTAGAAGGGTAATGTGGTGGAAAATAGGAATCAGGAATTGGAACGTCCTGATACGGCGAGGCTTAGAATAAGAGGGACACGCTGAAAGGTTAATAGCTGCCGTTTCTCCACAGTGTTTGTTCATTATTCAAATGCCAAACAGGCAAACTTTAATCAACGCTCAGCGTCGTGCAGACGGGTGACGTGCCACTTTCTGAATGTGTTCATTAGATTTCTCATGTATTATTAAAGTAATCAGTCCGCCATATCCTCACATTCATGTCGCAAGTGGTTGCTTTGATCCACAAACAAGAGAGAGGAGTAAAGTTTGCTGTGTAGCTTTTAAGGGCAGTATTATGCCTCCCCATTGAGCTTGAGAGTGCGTACAAGTAGAGGAGGTGGAGGGCAATTCACTCTGTGTTGAAATGTTCACTAGTTTGATTGGCATGATGAGAGGGATGTTGTTAGAGTCCCAGCTTTCTGCTAAGAAGTTTTTCCCTTGCCTTCTCTGTGTGCTGTATTGTTTCTCTGCGTGCACATCAAGGGGGAGAGAACCTTGCAGAAGTACAACACAGTTACACTTTGATAGCAGTCTATAATAAGCTGCTCCTGAATTACTTTTGAATAATGCATTAACTCAGCCTATTAACAAATGTTTTGCACATATTTATGAATAACGATTGAAGTCATTCAGTGATGTTAAAAGAAGCTGAGGAAAGCGTCTCCCATTGTACAGGTGCGCACTCCATCAGTCAAGACTTTTGCCATCTGCTGCAAACAAATGATTGTTTATTTAATATCTTTTAATTATAAGAACTGTTACTGTGAACTAACTGTTTTGATTTTCTGGCGGGCAACTTTGCTATTTAGGTTCACGATATACCAGAAATGTAGTAGTCGATATACCAGTGTAATTTGTGATTCTCGATACTCAACTCAATAGCACGGTAAGAAACACAAATGTACTTACATTCCTTTATTACATAAATGTTCTAATATCTATTTTATATTAGTGTGAAAACATCTTTTTCAAACAACTGGAGTTTCTTGCCAAATACTACATTTTACAAGGTTACATTTGAACACGACATGATAACGTTATATTTTACAATTGCCCAAAACTTTTATTAAGTAGAGCTTGAACGCATCATAATGTAACTAAATTCAAACTAGCTCTGTCAACGTTAGCTACGTTATTAAGTCAAGTCGTGCTTCCCAGCGGCTGCTAACATTAACTAGCTCTCTCTTCGTTTATTAGACAATGGTAATGTGAAGGACATTATTTGGTGTCTTTATGGAAATCTTGTTAAAGAAACAAGCCATTCAGTTCACTGTGAGATTAAAATGCCTTCATGGTGCCTCTGGTCATATTGTCTGAGTACAAACAAGTACATGTTCTTTGTGGTGTCATTTTGTTGCTGTATAACCAAATCAAACCACCATTAGCTACATGACATTAAACACTAATCATAGCAGGGCCACAAAGTCTAAAGAGACGAGTTATCCGATGGGTCTTTTCCTAAGACATTTCACAGGGGGGAAAAAGCACAGATGTAAATAATCAAATGTGTGATGGCTGAAATCCATTCAGCTGCTTCAGTTTTAGGGCGCTGCTATTGTGCATGCGTGCTCACTGTCACACTGTCACGGCTTACTGGCACACTTGAATAGAACAGAGCCGTAGTTAATGTTGTTTGTTACATCTGTGCTTTTCCTACCATGACAAGTCCAAATATGTGAAAAAGGCCTATTTGGCATACAGTACTGTTAGTATTGTTAGCCTCATGATACTGGTTCATTGCATTTTCCCTCCGTTAAAAAAGCTATTTTCAAAAATGTAGTACAATATTCCAAAACAACAAGTGTGGGAAAGCACAGTGACCATATAGTTTTCTGCAGAGATCCAAAACTGTACCTCAAGAAATAATGTTTACTGTCACGTGACTCTTCATCTAAGCCAGGGGTGTCAAACATGCGGCCCGTGGGCCAAAACCGGCCCGCCGCTATTGTTCTTGACTAACGTGATTAATCAGTTTAAACTAACTATATCTCATGTACATCTCTTTTTATTATGTAATACATGTGGATCAACATTTGCAGGAGCTATTCTCCACGTGTGAGGACTAAAATGACTGCCTCGCTCTCTGTTTTTGTTTCCTTAAAAATGCAACTGTATGCGAGGTTCGAAGAAAACTCGAAGACCTTTTGACTGTTGAAGCTCTCTCAGAACCCGTTAGACATCATCCAAAGTGCATAATGGCTGAACATCGCTGTCATCTTGGCTTTTGAATAGCTGACAGTGTTTTCAATACATTGCAACAAGATGCAAAGTATTTTCAATAAAAGTGTGAATAAGTGTCGGGGAAAGGTCTGCAAAGCCATCAGCTTATTCAGAGGAAATAATAAGCCTGCTTGTGTCAGTCGAACGGACTTTGACTATGACTGTAATGACCTGTAGATGGAAGCATGAAGCTATCTGCTGCTCCGTGATGATAAACAAGTGTGAAGGTGATAAATGCTGCATGATTAGGCCGACATGATGCCTGGAAAAGGCTGCACTTGAGGAGTGATTGTTTTGTTCTCAGTCAGACTACCTGCCAGAAGTCAAGCACTCGACTCAGATTGGGGGAGGAAAAAACAACATGGACATCTCTGCAATGAGGGAAAGTGAGGCAATAATAGGATGAAGGAATATTTGTCCCGCCCAGTGAAATCTCCACGGACAACTCTTTAGATTCACCAAAATTGAATCAGCCTATTGAATGAGGTGTTATTGCATTCAGGCCGGCGTACATAGTTTACACATCGGGGAGTTAATAAAGCACCAGGCATTAGCATTAAAATGGAAGTTAAAGCCAAACTCCTGCTGAATATAAATCTGGAGCAGGAATGTATCTACTGACTGAATCCATCTTTTGTAATTAAGAAAGAATGTGCGGGAGAAGTGTGTGGAGGACGGAGAGCTGCAAGTAAAAGACCTGCTCAGAAAGATGAATGCCATTATGGAGTGAGAGTGAGACGGCTGGTCTTGAATAATAACTTCCTCTGCCACATTATGTTAGTGCACTTCTGATAAGATCATTTGAAAATGGCAGCTGTTGGAAATAATGCAATTCATTTTGTGTTGCTGCGGGATACTACAGTGCCCTAAATGAAGCATGTCTTCTATTAGACCCCTAAAGAAACAAACTAATAGCCCTGCAAAGACTTGCCATTTATAATGTGACTATAATTCGTATGATTCATTAAGCAGGAGCAGAAAACGATAGTATACTCTGATTAGTATCGTCCTCGGGGGAAATTCTTATGTTAATTTATTCCGAAATCTCTCATTGACTAAGCAACTTGTCGTGATATTGTGTAGCTTAACTCCCCAGGTCACATTGTATTGTTGTTTCATATTGTCTCTGCATTATGTTCAATAGATTAATGTTGTCTACATGTGTTTAATGCGTAAGCACATTTCTGACACCACAAAATGAACTCTTCTTCTGCCCAAAACATATCATAAGCTCTGACAGACTGTTAAGCCTTTAATCTTCTTCTGTTCACAATGACCCCTCAAGGAGGAAGATGGATGTAGCTCCACATCATTACAAACAATAAAGTAAGGAGACGGCTACATCTTTAACCAAGTGACTTTAATCAACACACATCCGGGTAAATATGTAACACTTAAACAAAACTCTTCTTTCTATCTGCAGATAGAGGCCTCCAGCTCTGACTGAAAGCCCTGGAAGATGTCCAATAAGTGGATGTTCTGCTTTCCTTTTCGTCACGCTATTGTTTCCAAGGTCAATGATGAGCCTTCAAGATCAAACGTTAACCAAGTAACTAATTCATGGATTCATTGTTGGTAACCTTTTCAGCAGCGGACACATTTTATTACAGTGTTCATAACTCAATACTGCGGTTTGCTTATGATTCAATGTGTTGCGAGACTGTTGTTTCCTGTTTGTGATGTCATAACTAACTCTACTTTTAAACAAGCAGTTTAAATAAATTGTTTTATTTTTATCCGGTCAAATTAAAGAAACAAGCTAGAAAGTAACCTAACTTTTGTTTAATAAATAAATAAACATATACATTTCACAGATGCTGAATATGTCTTTTCCATATTAAACTAAGGTCATTTGCTTAATAAATATACTTAATTATGTTGCTTTTTTTGTGCTCCAGATTAATATTAAGATTGTGTCAACTAATACATTTATATAATACAATCTATTCAATATTTGGACCGGTGAATCATATTTATTGATGATAATTGGTTGTGTTATTACTGAGCAGTCTTTCATGTCAGTTATCCACCACTCTATGGTTACTATAGTAACCATGTGCAATATTCACTTATCAACAACTCTGTACTTATACTACTGTTACTCTATTTGTATTTTGCTGTAACAAAGTACATTTCCCCGTCGTGGGACTAATAAAGGATTTCTGATTCTGATAGAGAGCTCTTCTTCTGCACCGAGTGTCTTCAGCATCATAAACCATGAACACCATGAATCTCTTTCTTTTAGATGGCCTGAATGTCACCATATTAGCATGTTCAATCCCAACATTGACAAGTCATTGATTTTTATTATTATTTATATTTTTACCTCTAGTGACAAATATATTTTTCATGTTCTGTTTGATCTCTCCGCCATCAGGCATAGAGTCATGGCGGATACATTAGTCTTTGAAGCTGCTGCTGCTGGTGTTGCAGAGATCTTGAAGTGTTGTTTGGCAGTTACTTGCTATTCTAGGCATCTTGTGTACTCAGTATTGTACATGCATATTTGTACGGTGATTATATACAATTTGCCGATTAGTTCAACATTCTATGTTTGACAAAATGTTCTTCAGTGTTCCCCAATTCTTCATGCCCAAAGATGTTTCTTTATCAATGTGTAGATGTTCAGCTCCACCTGCTTAGATTTCTTTTTTAACACTTTTATATTAAATGTGTGGTTATTTCATTTAAACAGCACAACTTATGTTTACCAAATGAATACTATTAAATATCTATTTAAATATTGCATTCTTTAATTATAGGCCTAAATGTATGTGATGGTTGGGACTAGAGTTGGGTATCAAATTCAATTGTAGAACTGAGTATTAACAACTGTAAAGTACCAAAAGCTGGAGTCAAATGTCTGATCAGATTTGTTATTTTATTTAATTATTCACAAGACAAAATTATTGAATTAATGTAACTAAAGAAAGAAAAGTATTCTGTATGGAGGCTTGTGTTTAGACAACATTTAACAATTATGAATATGGGAACAGCGTGTGATAAAAATGGCACAGTGCATCGCAGGAGCAGCCTTCCCCTCACTACAGGACATTTACACCACCAGGGTCACCAGGAGAGCCCAAAACATTATCAGGGACAGTACACCCCCCCAGCACAGACTCTTCACTCTCCTGCCATCAGGCAGACAACTGCACTTTGTTGTTGTCTGCCTTATATTTTCACAGTTCTAACACTGTACTGTGAACCTATGTGCAATACCTTTTACCTCTTTATTTATTATTATATGGTATATTGTGTATATCTCTTACTTTTAGTTCTAATTTTAAATTCTTGCTGTTGGAGGATTAGTAAAGTACGTTTTTCATGGTACGGTATAACTGTCTGTTATCTGTGCACATGACAATAAATATCTTGAATCTTGAAAAATGATTTTGAAGAAAAACAAGGTTATATTTCTAATATTTCTGGTTTTTGGCACCAAAATGCAGGTATTGTATCAGCACACCTGACACATTTTGAATACGGCTTCCTATGATAGACAACACCATCAGTGGAGGCAATGTTTAAGCTGTATTCATTTCTTATTGAAATTGCCGTACAAGTCATTCAGATTCTGAGAGTGCCTATACACAAACAAATCTGACAGATACTCAAATATAAGGATTGAATTACCTTGTTCCATTTGTTTTAGGGTTGTAAAACCATTCCAGGCGATTGGTGTATTATTATCTCCTTGGTTGTTAACGGAACAAAATCTTATCAAAATCTCCTTAGATGGCACGACATGTTATTTACATATATTTTGTTCGAGGTTGGTGTTGTCGAGCTGATGCTTTCACCTTCGATGGTGCCAGGTAAAATTGTGCTGACCTTGTGTATATACAGAAGTGCATTTGTGAGGAGAAAGCACATGAAAGCATATGCTTTTTTTTTTTTGCTGCTGTTGAAAATTGAGACGTGTTGTTTTGAATGGTGTTATATCATCACTCTATGTTAGTCTCTCTATCTATAACTATCGCCTCACATTTCACAAGAGCACATAACGGCCAACATCTTAACCCCAAACACTCAAACAGTGTGGCGGTAAGTGCTCCTTTAAAGTAGACAGTATCATAAACAGAGGGCTGGAGAGGAGGAGGCCAGTTGTCAGCAGAAGACAGCAGCATGGTTTCAAACCTGGGCAGGAAAAATGATCAGGCCTCCCACATCCCGAGTCGTCTGTCTGGAGGATAATTGGTCTCTTCTTTGCCATGTTTCACCTTGCAGCTGTACACACTCTCCTTTGAGGATAATGTGTGTGTGCATTGGTCCGTGTGCAGATCCACATTTGTGAGTGTGTTTCTGTGTGCTCAAATGCAAGTGTGAGTTTGAGCCAGCAGGGGTCTAGGTGGGGTAGTGATGGGTCCACCTGCTTGGTCCAAGTCACAGTCCATTCATCTAACTCTATTAAGCGGCATCCTTGTGAGGGGGTCTAGCTGTGGGGCTCCATGAAAGTAATGCATCCCCATCAAGGCCATGCTTTGTTAGCCAAAACATCATTTGTTAATTACCTTGCAAGTCTCGACTAGCCAACTCGTACATCATCACTTCCCTGCTGTAAACACCATAAGGCGTGCAACTGTGAAAGATCAAACCTTGCGTATGTCGTGCAAGGGCAAAAAAATCTAGTATTCTTCTGTCATTTTCTATGCACGCAGTTTAAAGGCAGTTTTACACTTTAACTGGTTAAATGAGCTAAAAAGATAGTAAACTGACAGTATACTTAACTGGTAATCTTTATAAACATACAGAAGTCCGTAAAAATGTCATTAAAATAATATTTATATTTTTAATTAATAACCTTTCAATGCATATATAAAGTGGCAAACTTTTAGTCCCAGGCCAAAATGGTTGCGGCCATGTTATTGATATGTTTCACAAAGTATAGTACAAGCTTAAAATATGGATGTATTTCACTTTTATTTTAATAGATTCTTGTGAATAATTACATTCAAGACTTACGATGCACATGTCATAGCTGAAAATGTATTTCAAAATGTATTTAGCTATGAAATATAGAAAGTAACGTTTTCACCCATTAAGGAGAACATTGATGGGCACATATTGGTTTCAACCAACCACGATTCTTCCCGTAAGGACGAGGGCTAATGATATGTTCATTGATAGAAAGATGGACCAATTGGCTAGTGTGCAGGTAAACGATTAACAATGGGGCAGTTTCACTCTCATGGGACTGATAGGGTTCATACCAATTATCTATCAAGCCAACACTGACGTCGACTACATTTAAATACACAAATCACCAAAATAAGAGCAAAGGATAAGACGTAGAATACAAAAAGAGAAACGGAAAGGAGAGATTAAATGGACTTTCTCCAAGAGCAATTACATTGAATGTAATCTGGTTTCATTCAGTGTGTAGAACGTGATGATCAGCCTATGAGGGAAGATTGGGAAGGACTCTGAAATTCTGGTCTAAAGTGAGAAGGTCAAATAAGTGAGGAAAGATGTGAAGACCAGGTGCAGTGAAACCACAGTAGAGCAGAGAGAGGACTGCTCAGTAGACGGTACAGTGGCATGTGGAGCTGCAACAAAAAGGCCCGGAGGTGCAGAACGGGTGTGGATCTCTTTTACTGAAGTGACCGAGTCGTGAATTTGATAAGAGCAGCCGCCACATGAATTCCTGTTTCTGTTTTTCTCAAAAGCAAGGTGACCTTGTAAAATCACAAACCACTGAATAAAACACTCAGTTTTATCGCCATTCAATTTTTGAGTTATCTCACTGCAGCACCTCATTTTAATTTATATCAAATCACAAGGACTTGTTCGGAGCAAGCTTCTTCTTCTTCTTTCTTTTTTTCCCAACCTTGACACTTTTTGGATCAATCATAGATGTGCACTACTGTTCTAGAGACTTTCTATGACAGGGTCATCTGAGAGTCAAGCACTCATACATTCAGGTCACTTTCACCACTCAACATGACAATAACCGCACGTCATCTGAGGGGCTGCTCGCTGATAAGACAAGTGCAGAAATGCAGAGTGACAGCTATCATATTCGCTCTTGCTTCCAGGAGAATTTTGCTTTGCCTCTTTGTACCAGATAAACCTAAACAAATAGCTCTCATTGGAGGTAAATCATTTCATTTGTTAGAAAAGGAAGAACTATGACCAAGTGTTAAGCACTGAAAACTGACGGCTTTCTCTTAACTTTCACGACTTCCCCTTTGTCAGAAGGATCTTTACACACTGTGCACTTTCCCCAGTGGCAGATCCAACCCATGAAGCATTTCCCAGATGCACATAGCCTTACTGTAGAAGTAAACCACATTTGCCCTCGCAGTTACCTCTACTAACTGAGAATCAGATCACTTTAGAACCCTTCCTGTCCCATCTCTCCTTGCGGCAAGAGATGTGGTGTGACAATGACCGGGGCTTTCACAAACAATGGAGTCCTCTTTCCGGGGCCAAGATAACTCCACCTGACACCTGACACTGAGCATGAGCTCCCACCGGGAGATTGAGAGCTACGTTGCTGTGAAGTCAGACCGGGCACTAGGTTCGGCCCTGGGCACCGACAGAAGCCAATGGCATGACTTGATCCAATCCCAGGTAGCAGTGTTGTTACACTGGAATCGTCCTTAAACAAGACACCGGACCTACAGAGCTTAGGTTAAACATAGAACGTTGTTTACAGCAGCCCTTCCCAATGTCTACCCACCTTTTTCTCTTTCGAGGTAAGCAGAAATGGCAGAGGAAGTATGCTGACAGTGCAGATGTCAAAGTCATTCGCTCCTGCTAAGGTGCAGCGATAACTGTGTAGTGAGGGGTAGCTGTTGAGGAAGCCTAAAGGAGTACAGACCCATAAGCATTAGTGGTCCGTGATTTCAAAGTTAATTTAACTTCAACTGCACTACGAACATCCGATAAATGTGTATTCTTGGCTCCAGGGGGCTCCAAACTTTGCAGTATCATTAACCACCAAGGCAGAAGTAATTTGATCAAGGCTAATTTAGTTATTAGCCTGATAGTGTCCTCTGCCTGACCCAGGCAAGGCGACAGAGATAGAGGATCCTTCGCTGTGCAAAAAACAACAAATAACTTTAGTGCGTCATTCTCTCATAATTTCTTTGTCCATGTGTTTCTACAATTCACAAAGCCACTTTTAAATGAAGTGCAGTGTGGACACTTTAATTAATACTTTAAGATTAAAAAAAAAGATATAATAAGATAGTGTGAGACATATGGATGATGAGAATAAATGTGTTTAACAAACGTAGGAACCTTTCAAGATTAAATTGCATGTAAGGAAATATAAGTGCACCAAAGTTTCACTTGTCACTTGTAAATCTGACACTTTCTGACCTCTTAGTGAGTTTTGAGCTCATTTGTAAAACAAACAGAGTTCTTATGAAATGACGCCAATCACACACTTTGATTGCCCCTCAGTCACACAGCTGCCTGCGGATCTCATCCTCTAGTACTTCCTCCTGCACAAGTACCTTGATACTAATCAGCCGTTTTGTAATTGAGACAATTCTGCTCCGCTACGTAGGAACTCTCGGTCGCCATGGAAACCAGAGAAATTTTTTTGATCATGAGAAGTTCACATTTCCTGATAACGTCTTGCTCCATCTTGACTGAACCGATCATCAAAGACACACGTGGAGGAATGAAAGGCGTCAACAAAAAGAAAAAGGCAAATGAATTGTCTGTCGCTCGTTAAAAATGGAATTCATTGTCCCCGCTGGATTCCTGCGGGAACAACAGTCATTTGATAGTTTTTTGTGGAAATCTTAAAAGTGGAATTTGTTTGAGATGAGTGACAGGATTGTCCTTAAATGTGTTCCTTTAGCTGCCTTGGTGATACGTTTTTGGAAAACATTCAGCCGAATAATGTGGGAATCAGATCTCAGCGATCAAAAGTTGAGACATAGACGATGTTTTGCCTTTAAAAAAAAAAGATTTGGTGAGTAACACTGAATGTGGACATAACTTTAGTTTGTTTACAAGAAAACTCCACGAGGTATCAGTAAATACCTCAAAAATGTAGTCTGTACGGTAAACATAATGTCTTTATTTCTGTCTCCAACCGAATATGTAACATGGTGTGAAGGCTTCTCTGACGAGTAATATGTAATGAGTAAATATCATTTTTCAAGTAATGTACCCAACACCATCTATATTCAAATGATTTCATCTCTTCACTCATACAGTGTAGAGTGCTGACGGCTTGCAAAGTCTCGGGTGAATCTCTGAAATGCACACAAATCAAAGTGGAGAGTTGACTTTTGTTACAGAGCGGTAGTGACAGCCCGCTGTCCTCAAGGGCAGTTGGAAGGGCAGCATGCTCTCCTGAGTTCTACCCTACTGCTTCTGCCGCACCCCCACGTACAAAGAATGCATGACATGTTCACAAAGCCTGGAAACCTCAAGCCATGCATTTCCTTTGCCACCTAACCTAATATGACATGTATCCCTACAGCAATGCATATTTAATGTTGCAAAATCTGGCTTCGCTGGCTGTAGCAATGTGGGATCTTTTTTGGAATTATTTTTACATTTACCTCCGGAAAGAATACTTTCCTTTTTATTAACATTTAATTTTGTGGATTATTGTGTAGGTTGTCAATGGCAGCCTAAGAGAGGCACCTTTTTTATTTACCTTTTTTAGAGCGGCATGACTGCACCTTTTCTGTGTGGCAAGCGACATTGGGAATGACGGTTTTAAATCCTCAACTGAATAGGATGCTAATCTTCTGGTGGTTTTATTGCAAATACGAGTTTATTGGGAAACCCACGCCGTTTGTTGGCAGGTTTACATCTGTCACTTTTCCTCTGCTAGTAAAGATTGGCAAGCTGAATGCCACATTAAGGCCTATTGGTCATCCCACCCCTAATAAAGTCACAGTGGTTCACCCTGCAGCACACACTCTCCTGATTGTATCTTCATAGTGTGTTGTTACACACCGGCAACTCGTAGCGCCCGTTAGAGCTTACTGCACAGTGAATATGGAGGGCCGAGTGTCCGTTGGAGTAGAAACATCTGTTGAAGAGCTAAAGACTTATGTCATAAGGTAATCAAAAGCGTAGTAATCACTGCACTAAAATCAGATACCCAGCAAGGAATACATTATCACAGCATCATATTGCAGCCTGTTCGCCTATTCCCGTCACTTCATTACCCCTGATGCCGATTTCTCATATTTGCTGAGACATGCGCAATTCTCCAGGGCTTGCTGTCTCAAGAAAAGCTGCATCAGCAGTCGGATCTTCTGAACAAAATTCAGCTGGGAGAGAGAAAAGCCACGGCAGACACATCCAGTTTCTATTTTGATTTATTGCACTTTGTAATTACAATAACCAAAGGGCTTTGCTCTGATGTGCAGATAGTACAAGTACAAGCTGATTTATTTTCACGCCACACAGTGGAAGTTGTTATAGCCTCATGTAGTTTGCTTATCGGGCTGTGTGTACAGTATTTGTATCTGCATGCACGGAAACATTTGGGAAATAAGTGCTGATGTCTGCAGGGTGGCAGAGCTGTAGGAAATGAATACAAGCCAAATATATATATATATATATATATATATATATATATATATATATATATATATGGTTGTGAGACAGTTCAGAGTTCAATGTGAAGAAAACCAAAGGAGATCTCATTCCTCCCTGTTTAATTATTCAGTCTAAATTAAAACGGCATAAATCTGTCCAGACTCACATCTTCCCTTTGGTGCCAATGGACCATTGCCACATGTGGCCTTTCAAAGCAGAACTTTCAGGGCAACTCCGTCACTGGACAGTTCACTGGTTTATCTCACAGCAACTTCAGAAACGAAGATGTAAAGACGGATTCATTCGGTGCGTTCTGAATCTCTCCCTTTGTTCAGGGATGTTCTTTGGAGTCTGGTGGAAATTGCCTTCTTGATCTTCATCCAGATGTCCAATGACTCTTTGTCTTTTCTTGGGGTTGGTTTCAGTTAATCGATGATAACATAGAAAGCTCTGCTCACCGATTAAGACCGTAAGATGCTGTTGTATTAAGTTAACCTTGAGTTAAGATTATTTTGGCAAATAAACCACATTTCCAAAAGTATTTAGGAAAATTGTCGAGACTCTTCAACAGTAGCAACGCTGATTATAATTGAGCAAATGTTACCATGGGAAATGATATGATTTACCCATTGTGCTCAACAAAGGCGATATATTATTCGATACAAATGGTAAACTGGACGTGCACACAAAAGGTTTTTTTTTCCCGAAATATGTGCTGGCTTTGTGTTGGCTGAATTACCAAGTATTTTAATCCTGCCTGAAAGGAAATAGGTAAAATAATTTGTTTCTGTTTTTCTATTTGAAGCATATCAAGCTTCATTTGTACTATTTTAAGTCACTATTGCCACTCAGTGTTTTACGTTTTCTCTAAGCACTATATCAGTGATTGTGGCCGTTTTGAAATGACCAACCAAGTTTGTCCTGAGGTGTTTCAACTATCTGCTCTAATTAATAATAGTTAATAACATTAATATTATATAATATAAGAAGTTATTTTAAGTTTGGTTCCTCATAATAACGTTTATGTTATATGGAAACAAAATATACATAATTGTGTCTCAGCTGTTTATATGTTAATCTGTAAAAGTAAACAAACAATATGTGAGAAGAAACATATGGTAATATTTTTAATAATAACTAACTCTACTTCCTAGCATCAGATTACAGTTGCACAGACTTGTTCATATTTTACAATTATTCTACTCTTTTAATGGTTTAGCAGAGTTATTGTTCAATGCCAATGATGCTGTAAACGCACGTAGATCCACAACAAATGGTATCCATTCTGGAAAAATATGTGTAAATATTGCATTATATTGAGAGGTGTTTCTCTCAACATTATGTCCCTCCTATTTATACCAAAAAGAGTGGTCGTCCACCGATCGGAGGGTCGGTGGTTCAATTCCCGGCTCCTGCAGCCAGCATGTCGAAGGTCCTTGGGCAAGATACTGAACCCCAAATTGCCCACGATAGCGTGTGTGTGTGTGTGTGTGTGTGTGTGCGTGCGTGCCTCTGAATAATGACATGTGTTGTAAAGCGCTTCGAGTTATTTCAAAGATTGGATATATAAGTGCAGTCTATTTAAAATACAAATTGTATATAACAATATATTTGTAAACAGCCTGTTTGAATCAGCATTCTCTTGCACGTGTCGATACATACAGGACCACAAGGACACACGGCTCTCACACCATCCGCCCTGCAATGTTAGATTAGGAGGCTGCTGTCTGTCTGATAGCCCTGCAGATTTATGATACCCTGATTTCCTTTTTAGCAATCATCAAGCAGGACCAACATGCTGAAGCTATATTCTTTTTTAAATGAGTATTATGCTCTCCAATTTGTGCTAATTTGGAGTGCTATTTGAAAAGTTTTCATGCCATAATTTAATATCTTCGGTTTACAAGATTACCCTAGCGTTATTAAATGATTCTTGAGTCTGAAAGAGAAGCACACAGAGATTAATCTTAAAGTTATCACACATCTAAGCACTTTGATTGCAATACTAAGCTTTTTGAAATATCTGTTAAAAAGAAATGCTGGAATCAAAGTTTAACATCTAGCATCCAATTAACTTTAAATCGTCATCTTTTTTTCTCTTTAAAAAAGCATTAATCCTTTAAACTGGCTCGCCAGGTATGCTTCGGTTTCCAACCACTTGGCATCTCTCACAGGCCTCATTACAGGTTCCTCAGTGTTCCAGCAGCAATCTAACAGGATGTACTTTGCAGCCCTCAAATCAACAGGTCAGTAACGTTAGGCCTAAATCACACTTTAACATTAATCACTGCACACGCACTCGTGTGTGGGGAGGCATGTCAGCGTCCTCTCTTATTACTGTTCTCGTATATAAAATCCTCTGAATAAGATCAGTGGTGAGAAAATAATTGGAGGGATGTGACGTGCAAAGGTGATGTGAGAGGAATTACTCATCTGCTGACAACTATGTCTTAGCCATTAGGCAAGCAACCAAAAGAAACAGAAGACATTACACTGTCGTGATACTTAAAGGGTCAGTTTCCTCAAAATGCTAAATAAAAACACTTTTTTTTTCCGCTTGCTGTACCGATTGTTGGTATTTTGGTGTTGACAAGGGTATTTTTCTGCAGCCACCACAATACAAAAGAGGGGAATTGGATTTCTTCCAGAATAAAGTAGGTGCAGAGATGGTGCGAGTCTGTTACGGTAAAAAGTTAAGATTTCCGAACGTTTGTGTTATCCACTGTGAGAGGTGTGAGGCTGTCATCTTCCAAAGCCAGCGTAATTTTTTGCCTCCATCAGCATTACTGCCCATGAAGTCTCTAAACGCAGTAATGTATTTACAACAGCCAGAAGCTCCTGGTGTCTGTTGTACTGCAGGTTTGAAGCAGCGTGTGTTTGCAAGCAATTTTTAATGGCTTTAGGAAAAAAACAGTTGGTGCACTTGACTTCCAAGAGGTAAAACAAACCTGCAGTTAAATAGATTGTAGGATTCGACTCATTGGTGGGTTTATTGTATTTATCGAGCCAGTATAAGCATTTATGGATGAATAAATACAAACATGTATACTAACTATGGATGAGAATACTACGTGTAATATTTAAGGCGTTAATCATAGTGACAAACCCACAACAATACCACCCATAGCTTCCCCTAACTCTACTTAGCTTTTTAGTGTCCCACCCAGCACCAAATAGACACAATTACAGACTAGCTGGTGGACATAGTGACACTTTTAGCAGCTACAGGGTCAGATATTTTCCTCAGGAGATGGTGGAGACCAAAACAGAGCTAACAGGAGATAAGATATTGGACTTAGATTCTGTCAGGTGGCCAGAAACACAACCTCAGCTGAGAACTAATGTTGCCTTCTGTCTGCTGGATGTGTAAAGAAGCTGTTTGCTCATGGACATTTGCCATATAAACCTTTTAATGTGATAACATGTTAATGTTGTGTTTACAGCTTGATCCACTGGCCTCCAAGTGGCCAAAAGAACAAGTAATGCTTATTATTTCCAAAAATCAGAATCCCAGAATATAAATTTGGAACATTTTTAAATAAAAACTGTAGGAGACTTCGTCTGGTAATGTAGCTCATCATAATACAAAATGTACACAGTTGTCACACTTTGCTTGTTCAGTCTTTTTAATCTAATCTCTGACTCGGTCAATAAAACATCTCCAGAGTTATGCTCCTGTAGAAGAATCTGGATAAAGCCAAGCTTGTTTTAAGCATTAGCTTGAGCTTGACGATTAAAGCACTAACGAGATAGCGATCAGAGAGGGCCCAAACTCCAAAGGCAGCCTGCTTGCCTGGCAGCGCTTGATAATCTCTTCGTTGGTTTCACTCGGCTCCCTTTAATCTGACTTCACATAATCCTTTTTTTTTACCCTCCTGATCAAGTAAACGCTTAATTATGGCTAATGAATTCCATCCAGAGCTTGGGTAAACACGTCTATCAAACAAGATCATGCTGATTTTGAAAAGAGAAGAGAAGGAAAGAAAAAAGAAAAAAATATGGGAGAGCAATCACTAACCGTGAACATTTTCTCTTGCCAAAATGACTGCGGTCCCACTAAGGACTTGGAAGAGAGACAGTTCTATATCTCTAATAGCAGCAATTTAATGGTAAAAGGAGAGGGGGAACTGTGTTGCAGTGCTATTATCTTGTACAACTGAATACCCCTATGCATTCATTCATGTTAGAACATTATCTTTTCATGGATAAAAAGAGATCAATTTAGTTATGCTCTAGTCTCGATTCACTCTTTAGATTTAAAAGGTATAATCACAGTTTCAGCACATGGATGCAGACTGAGCCATGCTGGCTGCATGCTCCCTGGTGTGTAATGCCTATGGTTACATACAACAATGAGATATTGGGGCACAATGACGAGACACGGCGATATAGAAAATCATGCAGTGTGGATGAATAGACCTGAACAATACAAACAGATTGATAAGTTTGAACAGCTGTTAAAGAAAGTTTACTACGATCATGATCAAGGATAATGGTTTTTTGATCAAACGTACAAACTCTCAAATAAGCACAAGCAGCACATTTGACAACTATGCTGTAGCTGCAGCTGTATTTGTGAATATAATAATAATACATTTGATTTATATAGCGCTGTTAAAAAGGTACGTAAAGACGCTGTACAGGTATATATAACATTATACATTACATTAAGAAATACAGGACATCAACATTTAAAATACAAAGAAGTAATTACACATTAAAAGCAGATCTGAAGAGGTGAGTTTTGATTTGGGATTTGAACACGGAGAGATCGGTACAGTCCCGGATGTGTTTGGGGAGTGAGTTCCAGAGGGAGGGGGCGGCGATGGAGAAGGCTCTGTCACCCCCAGGTCCGGTGCTCGGTCCTTTGTGGCAGGGACAGGAGGTAGGCGTCGGAGGAACGGAGGGTGCGAGAGGGAGTTTGGTGATGGAGCAGGTCGGTGAGGTAGGAGGGGGACCTGGTTGTGGAGAGCTTTGTAGGTGAGGAGGAGGATTTTAAAATGGATGCGTTGGGGGACCGGGAGCCATCGGAGGTTCTGCAGGACGGGGGTGATGTGGTCACGGGAGCGGGTGTGGGTGAGGAAACGGGCGGCAGAGATTTGGATGTGTTGGAGTTTTTTTTGATGAGTTTGGATGGTGTGCCGTAGAGGAGGCTGTTGCAGTGGTCGTAGTAGTAGTAGTAGTAGTAGTAGTAGTAGCAGCAGCAGCAGCAGCATCAGCAGCAGCAGCAGCAGCAGCAGCAGAAGCAGCAGTAGTAGTAGTAGTAGCAGTAGTAGCAGTAGCAGTAGCAGTAGTAGCAGCAGCAGTAGTAGCAGCAGCAGCAGCAGCAGCAGCAGTAGTAGTAGTAGCAGTAGTAGTAGTAGTAGCAGTAGCAGTAGCAGTAGTAGTAGTAGTAGTAGCAGTAGCAGTAGTAGCAGTAGCAGTAGCAGTAGCAGTAGTAGCAGTAGCAGAAGCCGTAGCAGCAGCAGCAGTAGCAGCAGCATCAGCAGCATCAGCAGCAGTAGCAGTAGTAGCAGCAGCAGCAGCAGCAGTAGTAGTAGCAGTAGTAGTAGTAGCAGCAGCAGCAGTAGTAGCAGTAGTAGCAGTAGCAGTAGTAGCAGTAGCAGTAGCAGTAGCAGTAGTAGCAGTAGCAGTAGCAGTAGAAGTAGAAGTAGCAGTAGCAGTAGCAGTAGCAGCAGTAGCAGTAGCAGTAGCAGTAGTAGTAGTAGTAGTACTAGAATATGACAATAAAGCCTTTGAAGTCTCCTCCTATGGTCCCATTTCCCGAGTTTGGAAGTCGTTCTTCCGACCTACGTGTGTTCATGAGCTTTAGATTGTAATGTTGAAAGATCATAGACGCTACAAACATGATGTGTTGTACTTTATCGGTCAGAGCGTTTAAACAACACGTCGATAGCTGTTTTCGGGAACAAATTCTTCCCATTATTCCGACACCACAATCTCGCAACGTTTAGACAAGTGGAACTTAATTTGTGTATCCGCCCCGTGATTCGGATCTGCTACACAATTTAATGGGTTCTTTCATGGCCCATGCCAGACCCGGGCCAGCAGTAACCTTGCTGACAGACAGACTGAAAACATAACCTCCTTTAGCGGAAGTAATAAAGTATGAAGGACGAACATTAAGCATTTCCTAAGAAACTGAGATTATCAGGAAGCAAGCTTTCACCTCTAGTCTTCACAGGAATATGATTGATTGTATTGCCTTGTACCTGAAGTGTTTGTACTTCATAATTTGAATATATGTTGACAGAATTGTGGCTTAAGTGGAATTGGCTTCTCATATAGACGTTTGTTTTACTCGTCCTCTGTTTGTTTGCGTGTATTTGTGTGTAAAGTCCATAAATTGATTATGAGGATTCTTCAGGTGGAAGGAAAGCCAAAGGAAAAGGACAAAGTGCTGGCAAGGTACTGCTGTGTCTCGACAAACATGGCAGCCGACACATTACTTGGACTCGCTGCTTTTCTTATTATTAGTTGGAGCCATGTTGTAAATGTATTTTTAAAGTCAATTATTCCAGGGATTTTTAGCACCAATTATTTATTTCCATGGTAAAACAACATATTTGAGCTCAGAGAAAAGCAGTAAAATGTATGACAGTGAAGAATGGTGCTGATTATATAAACACGTGCGTGTGTGTATGTGCGTGTGTTCGTGACTCGCTGGCTGGAAGAAGCTGCCTGTCCCGTGATGATGTTTACTCCGAGGAGACTATGCTGAAGCGATATACCATGGTGCTACACAGGTTATTATTATGACACACCCCATCAGTTTAAGAAGCTCGTTGCTTATCTTGGCTCTGAAAGTTGTTTACTGGAGGATTTGAGTGATCTACGAGACGCCACTGTTTACTTTGGGTTGCCATTGTCATTCTCTACCCATGCTTGACAGTTGGGCCTGGGCAATTTGTGCTTGGCATCCTTGAATTGGTTTCCCCTAATGAGGCTGATAGAATGACCATTCATCCACAGGGGGGCTCTTGATGTGCCACAGTTCAAATGTTAATCACCCGAGCTACTTTGGCAAATTGACAGAGCTTCATTCACTGCTTGCTCTGTGAATGTGTTCTGTGTAAAAGCCAGGCTTGTGTGTATTCTCTGGTCGCTTGATGTGGGACTAGACACAGGGAGTCCCCACTGGCCCTGTTTTACAGTCCTCAGCTTACCTCGCTCTCATTTCTTTCCGATGTTAACGGACAGAGCGGTGGCACCCTCATCCGCTGCGGCACTGCTCTGGGGGATGGCGCTGTGGCCCGCTGACAAGGTCCCATCCGGACTCCCTCCATCATCATGTCATCGTTCACTGAGAGTTCAGTCTCCTGAACAAAAGGGTCTTGTTTACACTTACAACTCGCCTAACCTCCCTGGCACGGGTGTTTTCGACCCCCTTCAGTTAATTTGAAAAACCAAACAGTCTTATTCATTCAGTTTTATGCACCATCTATCTGGAACAAACTCCCAGAAAATTGTTGCTCGGCCTCAACTGTGTACTTTCAAATCAAGGCAGACTTTTCTGTGTACCGCTGCTTTTTATTAAATAGAAATAATTATTAATTTCTTGCACTGCAACGTTTTTTTCTTGTATTTTATATTTAATTATATTTTAGCTTTTTAATGACTGTTTTTAATTGCATTTAAATGTCACTTTATAATGTATTTGCACTTTCTCTCGATGCTTTTTAATGTTTTTTGTAAAGCGCTTTGAATTGCCTTGTTGCTAAAAATGTGCCTTATTTAAACTGTAATGAAGGCTAAATTAAAATTTAAGGTGTCTAGAGCAAGATTATTATAATAATTCCACTTTCTCAATATACGGTATATTACACGATGGAAAATATGTAAACATAAATTGAAAATGTTCAATAATCAAACTAAAGATAAAACTCTTCATGTAAAACAAATACAAACTGATTTAAAAAAGAAATTAATCAGAGGTGTGAAGGAAGCATTATTCTGAAAGCTGAATTCTGAAAACTTATAAAATTGATAACCTAATAGGATAACAACACAGTATAATTCCAATGAAAGTCAATACATGATATCTGATTATCACGAAGCCCTAAACATCAGTGCATTTTAAACGCTCTCTGTTTGGATCTATATGTGACATGTTTTGTTTACTGTTCAGATAAATAGCTGCATGCATCTTATGCCAAGAGTTCCTCAAGTACAAGTTAAATCCATACAGTACATCAAATAAGCAGGACAGAAGTCAAACAATTATTGCCCATTGTTGTACATCCATAAACTCTCCTCCCTCCCTCCACAGAAGCTCCTGAAAAGCACAAGTGTACTTGTTTAATCAATAGAGGTTATGTTTCTTTATAGTTTGCCCTATATACCTCCAGCAAACAAAACTGGCCTTGGTCATAAGCTTGCCCGAGATCAAAGCCTCCCAGGTCATGGTTATGGATTTTGCCCCAGTGACGGCAGAACAATCTATATTTATATTGCACTTCAACAGCGGGACGTCCAAATGATCCAATGCTGGCCAGCTCAGAAGTTCAGGGAAGTCTGGGTGCTACTCCATCACCGAGTGCACAAGCTGCTCACACAGATCCACACGATTACATTCTAGTAGTTTATGACTACAACTCATTGCTTTGCTGTGGTTAAACCCTCAGTGGTCCTAATGGCCGGCAGCAGTGCACCTCCCCTGAAACAGGTGATGAATTACAGCAAGTGTTTTCATTTCCAGCTGGGGATCTGCTGGTAAATGGTACCCTTTCTTGTCCGAGGCATTTCTGCGACACCAAATAGTGCCAGATATCAGGGGGACACTTGTTGTCCGGGATGATACAGTATCTTCTGTACAAACCCGTATAGCTGGATTGATATTCTTTTACAGAATAATGCACACCGATGAGTCTCTTCCTCCTCTTGTCACAATAGTCTGGTTGTGACGAGGCTCCTCTGCAGCAGCTCAGTACGGCGGGAGCAGGATCGGCGCATCTGTCGCTGACAGTGATGAAACAACCGTTTAACGCAAGGAGACAACCAACACGTGTAGAATCATCACTTTCTCAAGGTGTGGAAGTGGCGCTGTCATATTCTTAATCATCATATTCATCCAAGCTCTGAGGCCAGATTAAACAGCCCATTACCCTGACTCTCATTAAAGTGCAGGCAGACACCTTGGTAGGTTGTACACATTGTATAGCAATGTGGAATATCTTTCACATGCAGATGATAGAATTCCCCGTAGCATGGCTCTAAGTGTGTAATGAAATCCTTCATAATGTGTCAAACCATATGTGACACATTAGTTGGCAGTGTCTGCGTTAGTATAAACAACACTTTCTGTTCAGTTTCATGGCTTGCAGTCAGAGACGTAAGTTTGCTTTGAACTTTACTTGTTGGACACGGTACGTGTGCGCACACAGAGTAGGCACAAGTACACAAAACATTCAGAGCTTGACTATGTAAATTGTTTTCTTTGGATATTAATTTGTTTATTTGCTTGTATATGTTTCCTGAAACAGGACTTGTATGATATATGATTGTTTCTGTAACTTCAACACATGTTTTAAACATCTTTTTAATACAAATCCAATAAAGTCAAAGCGGTGGAAATTTGGCTGGCATTCTAAAAGTAGTTGGGAGAAACCACTTCAATTAAAAAAATGGGCTCAATCCAGGCAATATCTGCCCAGCTTTACAAGCCTCATGAATCAATTATTGTTGTCTATTGATTTTTCATTTACATGTTATGCCAAACACCGAAGACATCTCTTGCTCAATTCGTTTATTATCATTTCCTGTGCAGTTTTGTGGCTTGAATCAATGATGACTTTATTTTTTTCTGGCATTAGCTGACGGTCTCTAATACATTACTGCATATCTGGATTCAAAAGAACATCTGTTGACAGAAAGGTTACTGACATACGGCCAAACAATGATGTGCACAGCTGATATATTACTGTTCACACAACTGAAGGCAGAGCTCTTAATGCAAACACGGTTAGACCTTGGGAAATAACAAAGATTTATTGCTTGACAGCATGTGTCTTCTTAACACAGCCTCAGATATACAAGTGTCAAAAGGCAGGATAGATAACATGCTTTAATCATTGTTGTTTAGTGTACATCCCACCTCACTGGGAATGTTATACTGCTGACATAACAGAGGAGGTTATCAACCAAATTATAAGAGTTCATTGAGTACTTTACGGGGGTGAAATATCCATGGATATCTAGGCTGCGCTGCACATGTTGCACAAGTCAAGTCAAACTGGAAGGAACAAGGAAAATTTAAGAGAATATATTTTTAAAATAATAATTTGTGTACATGCTTTCCCAAGAGGAGTGAATGTAAAAATCAATAGCAAGATATTGTAATACTCTCCCACACAATTATGACCTCTTGACCCCAAATATCAAAATAAATGAACGTGCAGCTATGTTTTAATGTACATAACACACTTAAACTAAAATATTCAATTATGCTAAAATGGTGTAATATGTAAAAGCTTGTGTGTAATAGTCAATACGTCTTACCCCAGGTATAAAAGGAAGATTTTTAATCCCAATCAAATATTCGTTCATTCATTATTACATCATATTTTTTAAACTCACACATTTTATTCCCCCCCCCAACAAATGAATCTGCATGCAGTGGTCTGAAAACACATTCTCTCTGATTCCAGCTACGAAGATTATTTCCTGCTACTGCAAACATGCTTTTATGTGTCAATCAGCGACACCATTTCTGCACAACATCTTTCTGTGCTGTGTCCGGGATAATATATGGAATATTTTACTGCATCCAAATCCATTGCAACTGCCAACATGATTTTCTGTGTCTTCCTTGGAAGATCTGTTCAAATAATGGGTTGTGGGGGGGCGTCGAGGGGAGGGGAGGGGGGAGCATACCATAAGCTGTAGCAAAATAAAAATGAGGCAACAAATTGTATGTGTAAAATCCAAATGTGTTTTTGGTCAGTGCTATTGAGTTATATTTAGAATATTGAGCAATAGTCTTTATCAAGTAGATCATGGGTCTAACAGGACTTAATCGCTCCATCAGTTTCCTCTAATTTAACTGATATGTTGCATGAATATGACCGTAATTGTTACGGTGTGGTGTAGGAGAGGACCCAAGTGCAGAAAAACAGACGATGATATAACAAAAAGCGAGCCGAATCTCAAGTATAAAAATCCAAAGTAACAAAATAACACGAGTAGGACACGAGCAGGACACGAGCAGGACACGAGCAGGACACGAGCAGGACACGAGCAGGACACGAGGTAACATCAATGTACGAATGTAGGAACACTGGGGAAGACAGGGATATATAGACAGACACTAATCACCAGAACAAGACACAGCTGGGAGAGAAAAACACCAGGACAGGAAGTAAAACAAGACATGACACAAGGGGGAGTGAAACAGGAAACAGAAAACCAAGATCATTACAGTAAGTAGCTGCTTTCTTCAGGTACAGACGTAGGACTAATGTGAGATTTCAGTTTAGTCCAGTCCTGTCGGATGTTTATGTCAATTTCAGAAGGAATAATGATATTGTGGTTTACAGTCCTGTCCTATTTTTTCATCATATACATCCAGAACTAAGTTAATGTCAGATATTAGGAGTGATGTCACAGTGTACGTTTTCAATAAATATGTACATTTAGAAAAGGTAAAAGTGCATTAATGAATCATAACTGGAAGGTTTGGTGGGATATACTACACACCACTGTCCATAGATGAGAAGAAAAACAAGCAGACAATAGATTAGAAATAAAAGTGTTTACCTGACATTTGGACTGACAAGTGTCAGTGCCTCCTTCCCAAATCCCAGAGCATTTTAGGGAATGAGAGCACAAGCAATATGAGTGTAATAACCAGCAAACAATCATCAGCTCGTATAGGTGAGCATGGGATTGAGTGGTTTTCAATTCACCGAAAAACTGTTTATTTTCCTTCGTAAGTGCCCCGACATGATTACAGCTCATGAATTTGGCTTTTCACTGATTTCTGTTCAAAATACCCAGATTGCCTTCCCCCTCAACAAGATGCCGTTCACTGTTAACAGTTAATGGTAAACAAGGTCTTCTTTTGATTGAAAAAAACAAACAAACTGAAAAGGGGCTTTCAATAACATGAAGGTACAAGTGCTCTGTGGAGTTTACGGTCAGTGGTGCTCAGCAAAACAGAAAGATGGCAGTCATCTTCTTCATCGCACATGGCTGTATATCTTCCCCCCCTTTACCGCAACCTGTAGATTAGTGGAACAGTGTGACATTATTGAAAGGACTTGGTACCGTGTACCCAGTCATAGAAACACTACTCCATGGTTACGTCAAAACCGGTCCCTATCATGTTGTGATGAATTATACTGTATGACACCCAAATGAAGTAACTGTACTGTAAATGCACGTGAAGCTTGTTTTTTTTTTGCAGGGAGTCACTTTCACTTAACAGCATATACAGCATGAATGCTGGAGAAGTGAAGGGGAAAATCAAGCAGCTTTCCCAAAGTTTTTACCTTCCCCTTGGGCACTGAAAGTTTTAAGGCAAATCTGCCAGTGGGAGGAGAGGGAGGCTATGCTCTTCATGCTAGAGCTCACCTGGGAGACTGACAAGACCTTGCTTTATGGGTCTGCAATTCCCTTCATGTACAACATTTGAGTTAATAGAAGTCTTCATCCCTGACCAACCTCATCAGGAGCTTACTGCCAAGGAAATTATGGGGCTAAAAATGGCCGTACGGCAGCAGCAGGGTAACTGGGGGGAGGGGGGAGGGCTGCTGAGGCAGGATAAGGGAATATCATTACAAGGTTAGATGAGATACGGATATCACAAAATAATAATCAGTTCACGCACAGAGCGTAGCGGGGGGGAGACTGTGTGGATTAACACATTGGAGTGTAGTACCATAGACACATTGTAGAACAATGACAACCCTGTCTCCTAGATGCAGTATGTATGAGTTTAGAGCTGTCATATATTTGCAGAAAACATAATGTGTCCTAAAATAAGTTTTTTTTAATCAACATAATAACAAAATGGAAGTAGGTACAGAGCAGATGGCAAACATGACAAAGAAAAGGTTTGTAAAAAAGCTTTGTAAAAAAACGTTGCCTTCCTCTACAGCGGCAACAAATCACCCACCCACCTGCTAACTCGCCCCCCTACCCACCTGCTAACTCGTCCCCACCCACCTGCTATCTCGCCCCCCAAGAGAGGCAGCAGTCACCAGAAACAAGTCGAGCAACGTCAACTGTACAACCTCATCTGACCGCTGAAACGCTCACACTGTTGTATGACACCATACTGGAAAAAACTTTGCCAAGATACATAATTCAGGAAAAAAAAGAAATGAATTGATAGTGCTGGGGAAATGTCTGACTTGAGCTCCTGTATGTGGTATTATGTACATAAACAGCACAATAAAGTGAAGCCTGAATAATATAAGATATACAAAGTGGATGAATAGCCGTTATCTAACAAACAATTAAAAGACCCCAGTCCCTTTTTTAGTGTGTGGTGTCTGGGAAGTGACTGCCTAAATGAGCTCTTGGATTCATGCATTATGGGAAATACAAGGGTAGTGCCAAAACCATGCCATCAGTGCCACTTACAAGGGGAAAAGCTCCAGATAAACATATGGTGTATTCAATCTTGTTAAGCCTTGGGGGGCCCCGGCAATGAGCAATACAGTGAGGAGTTCCATTAAGGACCGGCTGCTTGTATTTGCACTTATTGAAAGTAGATGCTCTTCCCTTCTATTCCATTGTTTCATGAGTGCTCAATATCTCTACTGATGTCCTTTTTATAAGGCGCTGGTTGTGATCTGTAATTTAGGTTTTTGCTTATATTGCTGTGCACCAATTGAGGAAGTCGTCTGTGTAGAGTGGTCAAGTGCGCCACACCGCTAGACAAATAGATATGGTTGGTCTAACATATGGTAATGGTGAGCCCTGAAATCAATCATTCAGGATGCAGAGTACTAGTATGACTAGAAGCAAGCGTTCCTTTGAGTGCCAGGGACAGATTCATTGTTTTTGTCAAGAGCGCTGTGAGCTGTATGCAGGCGTCTCACTCTCTGTCTGTCTGTTTTTCAAACACTTTGGAACGCAGGACTCTTGCCAAGAGTTTTGATATATGACACAGCCATTCACCCAGATTACAGATCAAACGTTTTGCCAATGTCCCAAAACTCGCTAAAGATTGGTTAAAAGAGAAAGTGAGCCTCTTCACATTCACTCTGACCTGCAAGAAGAGACATCTGTCATAAGCATTGGGAAAATGAGGGTCATATGTTATATATTCTGGCAGTTTATTCACCCCAGTAGATGTCTGGAGAAAGTATGCAATTCTCCTCGTGTTAAAGCAATTCCTCTTTAGAGCTAGCCGCAATGTGTCAGTGGATTATAAATGACACCTGCCGCGTGTAAAACAAAAAAAGGGAAAAAGGAGCGATAACCTTCAACTATTCCAACAGCTGTTGTTCTCCAGCAGACATGCCATCACAGTAATGTGTTGGGACACGGTGAAAGGTGTTTTCCAGGAACCTTGTAAGGTGATCATTTGATTGACAATGAAAACTCGGTTCGTCCGTGTCACAGCTCTCCGGTGGTGGAGGAGGAAGAAGAAAAAGAGTAAATATAATCAGTAGTTGGACAAAAACAAAACATCCTCTGCCCCCCCCCCCGATGTAAAATATTCGTAGTGACATACAAAATACTTGGCACACACGTACGGTGAAGACAGTGCTGGCTCTAAGCGTTATCATTTTTAGCTACTTTGGGAATCAGCTTGGCACGCCCGACATGTTGCCATTCCTCAATATGTATCACACGCACTCTCGCCAAATGAAATGTTCCCTCGAAATTGAGGTCATTTCTATTCAAATATTTATTGTCCTGACAATCCAACAGGAGGGAAAATACATGTCAAGAGTAACTGTAATGACAAAGGAAATATTCCACCTAATCATAACATTGTTAGACATGAAGCAGTGAAGTCTGTTCTGTGTTCAAGTTGGGTTTAAAAATGACGTAGCAGAAAGCAGAAATCTATAAATACATTTTATTTTTCAAACATTAATGACATTTGTATTAAACTAGAAGTCTTGGACAGGTCAGTCCATACGGTACTAAACTCCAAACAGACAGATGAAGGCATTCTTGTTCTCAGCCTGCAGCTCAGAGAGTTTCTGAAGGATCATATGATTACATGATCATGAGCACATGAATGAAAATCCCAGTGATTTGGAGGATTTGTAATGCAACATAATTTGGCTGAGCATCCGCCTTAATATTTTACTTGCTTAATCAAACTGGGTAATGCACACTACTAATTGGATTGTGTAATATTAATTCAATAATGAACACGAAGGGAAAAAAAATAAGCAAATGAGCTATCCTACTCATTTATGCAATTAACTCCAAATCATATTGTAAGTGTCAGTACACAGAGAGTTAGCAATATTAAAAGCTTGATCGTAAAATGCCTGTAATGGCAGAGTGCAGTAAAGTAAAAGTAAAATAATTTCTGTCTGATACTCATTCACATATGCGGTATGATCTCCAGCTGTACTGATCATTCTACCCATTTTTATCTAGATCAAGCCGGATTGAAATTGGTTTCATCTCAAACATTGATCTATCAAATTGTGATCTGGGGCAGGTGAGATGATCTTAAAGTATCCAGACCCCCTAAATACCAATATTTGATCTGGTTTTATCTGGTGAAAATACTGCACAGCACCTTTTTTAGCATTTTGTAGCATTTGTTCTAGTCAGGGGTGTCAAACACGCGGCCCGCGGGCAAAAACTAGGCTGCCAGAGGGTCCAATCCGGCCCGCGGGATGACTTTGTAAAGTGTAAAAATGAGTTGTTTTGATCATAAAGTAAAATACTGTTCCAGATACCTGTGACAAAATGTGTTGTGCCTTTGTAGATACACTGTGATCTGTAATTATTGTAATGCATAATATTGTTGAAATTGCATCTTTTCTTTTCTTAAGAAATGTCAGGTTGTTCATAATGGTTTGTAAAAAGATAGTTCATTAAATTTGAACATTTTCAGAATGTATTTGTACTTTTTTGCACTAAAACGAAGGGAAAGATTTGAAGTTGTCGTTATTTATAGGTTATTATGTTGTGATTTTACTGGTCCGGCCCACTTGAGATGAAATTGGGCTTTATGTTGCCCCTGAGCTAAAAGGAGTTTGACACCTTTGCTTCAAGCCCTGCATCACAGTCCAAAATACTTCACACAGAAAGTTCTCAAACAATCACTCACAGGACTAATCAGCAGAGACTTCCCACTGTAATTCTTTCATTAATTTTGTAATTTATTCAGATTTGAGAGCAAAGTACTTCATCCTGATCCATCTTGATGGAACAACATATAGCTGTCAGGTATGTTCTGCCTGAAGCTGATGGGATCTGGCCAGCCAGAGGCGTCTTCCCCAGGGAGACCCAGGACATATGGTCGCTGCGATGCAGAGACTTGTTATTCTGCACAAAAGAAGTCCCAGTTCAGTAGTAATGACAGTATGGGATGAATTGACGATAGTCAGATTTCCACAAGTGCTGCATTGACGTGCAACTCATGTTTTTAGTGGCCTTTTTATATTGATACACCGATTCATCAGAGAGTCATTCCTTTTAGAAAATAAAATGTTATTCGATGTGGTAGTTCATGCTCGGTGAGACATTGCAGCATTGGTTTTAGGTTGTTATTTTGAGTGCTAGAGGCTAGTGCTTACATTCCCAAGGCTAATATGACTCGGATCACATTTAGTGCATCCTGATGTGGCAGGCCAACAAGCGTGGTCAAAAACAGTGTTCTCATTAGAGCACAGAACATTAATTAAGATTAAAATTAAAATGCGCAATGGCACAGTGAAACCCAAGGACCATGCATAAGAACATCAGCAATGTTTAATGCACCACAGCCTGTTTACTCCATGAGACTTGAAGTTGTGCTTTGCCAGCTCACCAAGTGGTTGTCTAACTAATCGATGCTTAAATAGCATTACGTAAATAGAACATTTCCTGCACTTGCACTACACGTCACAGGACATCTAATGGTGAACTACATTCTTATGCATTACATTATGCTCATTAAGAAACACATGCTCAGCCATTGCGGAAACCCTTTAACCAAATCACCGCTGTATTATTGTGATAATGAGAGATTGTAGAGAAGATGCTCCTTTTTAGATATAACCAGATTGGACATGTAGGGCGAGCTGAGTGCTGCAGAGAGGTGATCGGCTTCTCGACTGTCCCGGGCCCACTGATAATGATCGGCTAGCGTCAAGCAGCTCCCAGCAGATATCAGCACATTATCGCAGGTTTAGTACAGCCTCTTAATCACACCAGGCACAGAAATCCATTAGTCTCTGTCACTTTTCCACCCAACTCAGGAAGCTAGACACCATTCTGCCATTTGAATGTTATGGTCCCTCTCTTTCCAATTCCCCCCTCCCCAGATCTGTTTCTCCCATCCCACAAGACCTTTCCAAACGCAGCCTTGCCATTACCCTTTCTGCACGTGTTGCATACTGTGCGTTTCCATTTGTGTCTGGGCAGCAATCTCCCTGTAAATCATCTCACCATTCTATCAGCATCGTCCCTCCAAAAACATATTTTCTCCTCACACACTCACCGAGAACATGTATAGCATACAAGGCAATCTTGCAGTTGGAGGAGTGACACTCTTTCCAGTGTCATGCCTTGAGCATGTAAAGGTGTGATGCGACAACCAGGTTGCATACATTTCCCTGGAAATTGATATTTCCTCATACATTTTTTTATTCATAGTGACAGTGTACACAGTCATTTACTTTTTCCTTTCGGTTTAGGAACAAATGTATCAATTGTAAATGTGGTTTCTGTTTCTTTACAGTATACAAAGTTACAAAGTCTCGCACAAACCAAAAAAAAGATTTAAATATTGATCCTTAAAAAAGCATATGGACACAACCAATATCTTTTGTTTATGCCTCTGTGCAGACTATTTTTGCTTATAGAAAAATCAATGAAGCTTGAGTTATCAAATCCAACGTGTGTTGGAAGAGAGTGCCAAAGGGGAGAGCGAGCGGCAGCAAAATCGATCCTGAGATATTGCCTTATTTAACAGGTGCCATAAATAGCAGCATTATGATGTTAACTATTGCTGAAGTTACAGAGAGGACAAGGAAAGGTCAGACTGCATCTTGCACTCACTTTCTGCCGACTCAAATGCGTCAAGTGTCTCTAAGTACAGTATCTTTCCCTAACTTTACTCCTGTGGGCGTGTGTATTTACAAAGCACTGCGGTTTTCCTTGCAACCGATTTTATTAGCAAAACGGGGATCACTCATCAATTAATGATGAGGTGATCTCCGGCAACCCAAGCCTGGCCGGAAGGGACTGTTGACTGTTAATTTAACTGACACACGTGCCTACACAAATGAAGGTGTGGACTAAATAAAGAAGACATTTGTGACAAGATAGTGAAAATGAATCAATGAGGACAATTAGTGGCAACACAAGCGGTGTACAGAAACCAATCCGTCAATAAGAGCAATGCATCATTTTGAAGAGGACTGGCAGGGCTAAGTAGATCCCATTAGGTAAATTAATGTATAATCAAAGTAATTAATTGACAGATGAGGTACATTAATGCAAGAAAACCATCATAATATAATGAATGGAGGGAAGATATGGATATTGTTAACTACATAGTAGAACCAGTGGCAGATTGATGTGTTGTATGAATGCTCTTTAAAGAGGAGACCGCATGCATTTATTTTAAAATCCTGTTCCATTCATTAGCTGTACTTTGGATTTATACTAGTGTTGTGGCAAGGGTGCTGTCAGCGGCTGCTTTTCTTATAATTAGCTTTGGCCTCCATGTCTAATCTGTGACTCTGTGGCCATGCTCGAGCAGCATCTGCTGAACCGGTATTGCCACCCGGTTGTGCCCTCCTGCAAGTGAGCCTCAGATATAACCTCTTCCTAATCCTTCCACCACCTCCCTACTCACCTGTGCATGGGAGCCATCATGGCCGAACTACAGAAAATAAAGGAGCTTATCAGAAACGTTATTCACAATAATCTTAAAAGTAACAGGATTTGAATGGGCTTGTGATATAACAGTGTTGTGCATTTCAAATTAAAGTAGCTTTGCATTATAGGGCTGTCACAATACCAGCATTTGATACGATACTTGCTTAAAGTATCTCGATACGATACTGAAACAAACACCACGTCAAAAACCTGAAAGGCAGTCGAGGACCTGAAAAGAAGCCATTCAACAAGAGAAGTGAATTATTGTACCATCGTGTGTTCTTACATTTTAATATCCAACCAGGACTGGAGAAAGTCATGATTAGTTCAGTGTCGTAACCCAAGCGTACACTCCTACAACCCCTATTTTTATAAATCGATGACTCAGCCAATAGTCCAATATGAACCGGTTTGTTTCGACTATATTTGGTGTATGAACACCTGTGGCACAGAAACTTGGTGGGAGTTATCAGTGGGTGTGATGAGAACTAGCATTAGTCATGGCAAATGGAATCTCTAGTCTTTCTGTTTTAAAGCACTGCACTCCCTGCCATGGTGCACTGACAGCTTCACAGTGGATAGTAGATAAGAGTGGAGACCTGCTTCTGTACAGATGGAACTTCTTATCCAAGAAGTTACAGAGTTGCCAGCCACAAATATATGTTACGATAAAATGAATATCGGACACCTTAAACATTATGCCAATGGCAAGTGTTGTCCATATTTGACTTGGAATTTCTAGAGGTAAGCTACCTTTCTGAGCAACCCAAAGAAAGAGATTAATATTAGGTTTATGCGAAGCCACCAAGTCCATTGTGAGCTGTTTATTTATCACTCAGTTACTCTGCAGCCATTTGACCTATAAAGACAATTCAGTTGTATCATAAAAGTAGACTATCTGCAGAGGATCATGTCATATATGTACATAGAAAACTCAGTCTGCTTCCCAGTAAAACTGGCAACATTTTAATGCATTATATCAAATACTGTTGTTGCTTGGGGGTCAATCTTTATTACCCATATTGTGACATGTTTATAAGCCAACCAATGTGATACTAAAATGCTAATCTTAGGCCAGCTTGATTTATAAGAACTAGCATCATTTCACATTTAACCAGAAAATCAACTATTAATTTGTATTTACTTGTTACTTGTTTACGTGTCAAGATCTTTAATGATTAAGATATACATGCACATATCTGTCATGTTTCCCATTACTCACAAGTACCTTATGTGTCGACTCATTTAGCATAAAGATCCAACAGCGTCTTAGCGGTTGTAATTCTGGCAGGCGTATGATTTGTACCAGGTGTACTCTGACTGTAAGTTCAACTGAAACATTCATAAAACTTGGAACAGGATTCCCCAGAAAGGCGTTCTAAGTAGGCTGGCAGACATTTTGTTACTGGCAAGAAGAGTTGCACCTGTTTTGTGTCTTAGTGGTTAATCTAAGTAAGAATGGGCTGTGGGCTAAATCCATAACAGAGGAGGAGGGAGAGAGAGAGATCTCGCCATCTTTGCTCGTGTTCCTCTGTCAGCTATAGAGGTGTAAGAAGAGTCCTCCAGGTTACAGGTGCCATGCTGCAAATGTCACACAAACAGATGAGCTTGTGGAGCCTCCAACAGTCAGACAGGGAAGGGGTCATCCATGCAATGAGGATGAAAACCAATAATATACAACATGGTGAGACGGGCAAAAGCTTGACATTGTCATGTTTCAGGGTAGGAAGATTGAAGATCACAAGTCATTCATCCAAATTGTGCCTTCAATATCAAAACCAGAAGGTCACGTTGGCATTGTCATGTAGCTAGCAATAAGGCACCAGAAACCAACCAGTTCCAGTCTGGTAGACTCCCCGTGATCAATTATGGCAAAGGTTGTGGATTGGCCCTCGTTTATCCTTCATCTGGTCTGTATGTTTCCATCCATCAGTAATGAACGTTATCTCTAATGCTGGGAATCAGATTCTAAACTTCCTGGAATGAGGTATGTCATTGCATAAGGACCATATTTCAAAATTACACTTCTCAAGTGAAGGCATTGGCACATTTATTGCACATTACACACAATACCTTCAAATGTAACACAATGATGTGCACCATGAGTTTGTAAATATGTGTATATATCTGTGGTTGCAGATGATGAGAAACTGATTAAATGCACATTAATTCACCTGTCTGTGGGGGTGTTACAAAGTTTGTTTACTTGTAGCTGATTGGCCCAAAGTTGGATTGCATCGTTTGTGGAAGGTGACATATTTACTGTTGCTTGAGAGGCTCATTCTACCAAAACATCACAATGGACTAAGTGACAGTTCCTAAGGGATTTCCTTGCAACCTTTTCATTCACTGTCACTGCTGTCACTTTTTAAATCTACTGCAGTTTCACCAATTAATGGTTCATAATAAAAGTGGTGCTGTATATTCCATAGAATACCTCTCATTATTTTTGGAGCTGTTTGTTCAGTTACAGCAGAGTCACTGGTGGCTAGAGCTTAACAGATGAGGTCTCTCTCTCTGAGCAGCTGTTGCAGGTTATTGATGACCTCATTAGAATGCTGCCTGCGGCACGACGGCTGACTTTGAAGGACTTCCCATATGCAATGCCACAAACCGCCAACGAAGCCCTTGCCACTCACTTCATGCCAAACAGTATTTCCTAACGGTCTTTTAGTCGGGGAATATCAAAGGCAATGCTGTGGAATTGTTGTGGGGGTCTCCGATCTTCTCTCAAACTGGAGGCTTAAGTGACTTGAGTGCGCCTTGGAGGAGATCCAGTAAGCAGCTTTCCAGGTCCCTTTCCTGACACATTCATTCTGATTGCATTCAATTAACAGATCAATAACACCAGCACCATTTTGTTTTTCAACTAATTTAATCAACAAGAGTCATACATTACACATCATATCTCCAAATGCACTCAAATTAAATTACTCAGTTATTCCATGTCACTGAAAAAGGTAATATACTGTCCCATTCACGCTCGGCTACAGGTGCTGTCTCTTTATCTTTTTTATCTGAGACACTAACTTGCATTAACAAAGCCTCATTGAGCAATAATGCGCTCTAATTAAATATGACTTTACATTTGGCCTTACCCATAAACACAGCCACAAAAATAAAACACAATGATGGACATAAATTGTTATTTTCAGCGGCTACACATTAACATTTTTGTAGTTTTGTGTGGATATTAAAACCAGTCTAGCACAACGGAAGTCATCTGCCATAAATTCTGAAAGCAAGACACATGTTTTAATCATGCACATTATGGCTACAGTGTTCAGCTTGGTTTGAAACTGCATATTTAGTGTGTGGCATAAGGTGATATTAGTTTACCATATGAAACAAGGGAAACCCTGCCAGGATCTATTACAGAATTGAGATCCAGAAGATTTGAGACCAAGTTGTAATTTAATGATCGATATCAAATAAAAATAATACGGGTATAACCTAAAATTCACGTGGCGTTAGGTTTTTGTAGTTGGCCCACGTTATCGCCACATTGCCAAGCAGCACCCTTGGTCTTAGAGGTCCAAAGCAGCTGTTCTTTCACTTAACCACCACATATTGGGTTAAACAAAGAACCCAGCCATCACTTGGAATCCCGCTTGAGGTGCCAAGAGTGTATGCCAAGTCCATCCAACTGTCACTTCCTTATTTAATATTAATGAGCAATTTACGATATGCAAATCCATGCCACTACCACTCAAAATGTCAAATAGTTTTGAACAGGAATTTTGTTTCCTTGGTAATAGTTTTTCTTCAACATTCGATTGGAGAGCGATAGAGGGAGGAACGTTACATGGCGGTTTTCGACTCCATCTGCAGGCTGCTCAAATTGGCCTTCACAGCCCATAAACTTTCCCCCAGTCAGCCAGATACCCTCGAGCACCTTCCTTGTGGACAGGCCATATAATGTCCTCTTATAGAAGAGAGACTCTCTGGCTTCCATTACTAAGGATTGTTCATGTTTTACTGAGGAGGCAAGGAGAGCACAAGACATACTTACATTTAGTTTCTGGTATAATTACTTCTTCTCTGCCATAGAAAGACAAAATTGGCCTCACTCTCTTGTAGTATAAGAAAGCCTCCATTAAAGTTATCATTATAATCAAGTTATTATAGTGAATATGCCGAGGCAGGGTAGCTGCTGTTAACCAATTCTAAAAATGTACTTTTAGCCCACAACAGACAAGGCTGTTCAGAGAAGCCGGCTCAAACCCGTTTTACCCATAATGGTCAAGGCTAAATAAAACCGTAAATGGTAAAGTGCTAATGTTTTTTTCCTTGCCACTCTTTGTATATTTTAAGAAACATGTGGAGAGATTTACATGCTGGATGCATTGGCTACTTCCCACGATGATAGATGGAAATGTAGTGATGGAGTTTGATAGAGAATAGAAAATTATCTGCTGGTGAACTTCATCCCCCTCTGGAACCAAACGAAATCTGGTCCTGAGCCAACATCAAACAACCTTGCTGTAGGCTGCAAGCAACCTTGGGATGAAACACTGACAGTATCTCCTCAGGTAGAAGCGAGCAAAGAGGTTTTGAGTTCCTGTTTAATGAGACTTGCCTAACACAACAAAACCAAACCTTCAAAAAAAAATACGCAGTGACCATTATATTCGATAAACCTAGCCAGGATAACTTCCAACTGTTTGTTTTGAATGCAATGCAACTCCAGAAGTAACCTAGCCTCGCTCACAAACTGATTATCGTTTGACAGACTGCAGATTTACCACAAGGGGAGCTGTTCAGTCATTGCTAGAGTTGTTCACATGTGCCCCCTACAGGAAATGAAAGCAATAACAGATTCAGTTTAACCCAACAGACGTAGATATGGCGATAGCATCTCCCACAGGCAATGAAAATGAAGCTCGTTTGTAAGCTCTTTGCATGTGTGACATTGATACAAAGCTGTCTCTGTTTCATCTCGAGCAGAATCCTTCTCTGCACGGACACAGCAAGATGCCAGAAGCTTTCAAAGGGATATCGGTCTTTGATGAATGGATAACATCTAGCATTTTCTGAAGTTACTTCAGTGAAACATTCATGCCGTTAACATTTCATCCAGCTCATCTCAAAGACGCTTTGCTGGTTTGTGATCCATTATTTGGGCTGATATGTTTATTCTTCTTGCGAAACACAACAATTTCTGGATGTGTCAAATAATCTGGGTGGAAATCACTTCAAATCAGCACCCTTTTAACAAATCTGCTTATTTTGGTGACAGTGTTATAAGTTATGAAGGCTTTTGAAGTCTTAAGTTACTGAAACCATCTCGTGGCAGACAATATCTACTTTGTTGTAGAACTGTTGGTATTCCATCTCAAAGTGTTGCTTACAACTTAGCAGCAATTCCCCATCCCCACTGCCTTCAGATATCAATACAATACTTCTCAGTAGAAATGTACTTTTTATGTCTAATGTATGAGGTTATATTTTTGTTCCATGTTAACTTACATTAAGCTGTGATATGGGTATTTGATGCAGTATACTATCTTCTTTGGCAGAATACTTGAAATATAAATTTCCAAAGGTAATTTAAACACTTCTTGTTCATCGGCAGTAGAAAGCAATGCAGCATGTTTCCATTCCTGCATCACACTGTACCACTGTAGCTACTTTTCTGGTTTAACCTAGCAATGTTAAGATTCAAATAAGCTGTGTACTGATGAGATGCCCTCTACACATTATTGTTGTACCGGGATAGACTTTATGTACTTGTGGCCAGCCTGTCCGCCTGAATGAGTCTTATCATTCCCCGACGCCTCCTTTGACCGAGCTGTTTTTGGTCTCAGTACTGTTGTTTTGTCTGCTGTACAATTCTTGGTAAGAGCTCAGATGCTGGCACAAATGTCTTTTATTCTAAACATGTAATTATTGCATGTGCATTCTAACTTTTAGCTTTATAGTGAGTGGAGGCTTTGCACAGTATCCTTCGGCTTCATTGACATGTGACTCGCTCTCCAGACTGATTTACATAAATGAAGAGGTGTACCTAATAAAGTGGCCCCTAAATGCGATGTTAAACTAAAAGCACAGTACCTTCTTGACAAACACTACTCCACGTTAAATGTTCAAGAGTATTATTTTATGTACACTGGAGAAAATTGCCTTTCATCCAGTTCTATATTTATATTCATGAAAAGCCTCTATTCCCGTCATTATAAGGGTCAAAGCAAGAGAACAGTAAGAGCAAGTCACTAAGGCATTTCACTGGCAATGTCTCTATCAGGCTATTTCACCTTAAGTCAAATGGATAATTCAACATGATGGTGTGAGAATAAAGCTCTGATACTGGTGGCTTCAGTGATTTGCAATAAAAGAGACAAGGTCTGGAATAAACAATGGTTTTCTCTCATTCCAACATTCTGCCATATGGTGCCTCCCTGTACAAATATGATACATGTAATGCCAAGCTCATTATGTAAGGTAGAATATGTATGAGTATTCCCTCTGTGGTAGCACTTCATTGGAGCATCATGATGTGCTGTAATTACACACTCATTAATTGTTTATTATTTTTTACATTACTGGGATGGACATTGCTATTGACTTGTAATCCAGCTTCTTTGGCACACTGCCCACATATGAAAGTGAACAATGCATCGGTGACATGCACCACTTAAATACAATTAATGAGACTTCTTTTTGTGCCTGTGGGCCAAATTAGGATTTTGATTTTGGCAAGTGAATGGCGCACAATGTTCGATAATTGTGATCAATAATTGTCAAATACACTTTACCTTGCTGAGGAGCTGTAGATGTACAGCTTGTCAACTTCATCTATGTTCCACGATTCCATTGCACAAAAATAAAAATCATCCGCTTGCAAAGAAAATGCAGAAAATGGCGACCGACTGTTGTGAAGCAGCAGCAGTGAGGCTGATATCGTTAAAATAAATTCACCGTAATGTTGGACAACATGCTGCATATTTTCCTGTGAATCCATGCATGTGAAGGGAATCTGAATCCAATGAAGGAACGACGGACTCTGCCACTACAATTAAATCTACAACATAGAGAAGTAATTTCAGAATGTGAAAACACACTAAATGGCAAAAACAAAAAGGCAAATATACATATTACCAGTCATATTAGAGAACTTGCGTTGGGAGACGGCCATTGCGTGAGGGCCGATCCGCTCCCCAGTGCTGGCTGGCCCTCTCTGGTCCCATTTCCCCCATATACGCCGTGACCGGCTTGGAAAGGCCCAGGGAAAATATTCCTGACATCGCAATATACAGTTTGTCGCAGAAAAACAAAATGCCAATGTCAGTATTTTCCAATATCGCGCAGCGCTGTTTAAAAGTTACTTTCCATGCCCTAGTTTGTAGCACCCTGTGTTCTTCTGTTGGAAGGTGATATCTACCTTCATTCCTCCCGAACATTTTTTATTCAGCTGCATCCTTTACAGCTACATATGATGACATTGCCTATAATAAGGTTCAGCGCACACTGGCTTTCCTATCAAGCCAATCCTCTGGTGCAGCTTAAGCTTAGATGGGTCTCTCACCCAGTGGGTCCACAGAGATGAGCATGGCACAGGCCGGGCATTCATTCACCCCCGAATATGTCGATGATGCACAGCCATCGGGCTCCAGCACATCGCCCTGGAGTGTCAAGCAGAACATCACCCACTGACGGCCCTGTCAAGGTCATCAAAAAGAGCACTGGTCTGGACATGTGTCATCAGAGTGGGAAAGCCGCCACAAGCGTGCATGAGCAACAGACCGAGGAAGTCTCAATAATGGCAAAGACGCTGGAGGTCAGCTTTAGGTTGTACTCTCTCCATGCAGCACTTCACTTATCGTACATGGCACAGTACAGGGAAATATGTGAGGACATGATATTGAGGACTGTAAAGGTACTGCAGAGTCATAATTTAATTAATTGCCTCTGCTATTCACAACACGAGGAACACAATGTAAAACCTCTCAAGATAAATAGGTTATGGTTCTACATTAGTCTCAGAACCATTAACATAAAATCAAACATAGACTTTCCATCCGACAAAAAAAGTCTCTTTTCTTAAAAGCCACTCTAACATAATTGAGCACCACCACATACAACTGCTTTTGAATGGAATAATTATTTCCATCAAAATCCATTTAGTTACTGTGTAGTTTATTTTCAAAATGGTTCGTTTCTTAAAATAGTCTACATTTGTTGACCTACTTCCAGAGATTATTTACATTATTACACCAGCAGTCCAGCTCAGTTATAGTTAACATATAGCTAATACTTAAAAGTATGTGCACAAAGTAGCTCGTAGTGTTGTATCAGTCTTCCAAATTCTCTTTTATGTTCCCTGAGTCTCCCAGATGTCTTAGGTTCTCTTCATCTACTGTTGCTTCACTCATTATTTGCTCTCCCTTTTATTTCTATCTCATGTAATTCCTGAATTCTCTTTCCTTGCTCATATCTTATTACCAACTGTACGTCTTTCTTCACTTTGTCTTTAACCCTTCTTCTTCTCCCTTCGCTCTCTGTATAGCTCTCAAATATTTGTGGGTGTTCCCTTATTCTCCGTGCCCTTTTCCTATTCTCACCCCATCTTTTTTCATTTTGCCCCACGGCTCCTGATCCCTCCACCTCTCATGTCCTCTCACATCTCTCTCTCTCTCTCTCTCTCTCTCTTCATTTGGCTGGCTCCCATCCTCCCTCTGCCTCCCTCTCTCTCTTTTACATACTCCTGATGCGCTCCTGCTGGCCCCGGTCTGTCCAAAGGGATTAATTGATAGTGAGAGATAATAAATCTTCCCATTAGGCGCAAGGCCCCAGCCCATCGCTCATTATGCGCCCGCTGCTCCTCGATGCCATGGCCTGGGGTTTCCCCTGCTTTTTGAACACGCACGTCTGCCATCCCAACGCCAGCAAGGTTAATCTCTGCCTACTGCAGTCGATTGGCTACCTCACGTCACGACACATATTCATTCATGCATGAACACCATTCGAAGCACACATGTTTATTCCTTTTTCTCTCTCTGTCTCTCTCTCTAGTTTTGCAATACTCCATGTTTTACATAATAGACCTGAGCAGCCTTATGCAACAGCTGTTGCATGCAAACACGATACTGACGTGAAACATACCGTCTTGAATTTTTGAAAAGAAAAACACTTTTTTGTTCTTATTTAGTGTAAAACAACTGTATGTATTATGTGGGAAAGATTTAATGGTACTGAATAATTATGTCTATCAATTACACAGATTTGCGAGATCTTCAGATGTTCAGCCTTCAAAGGTTCCTCCGTTTCTTGTTGTTCCATTATATGCTTTAGCCTGTTTTTCAGCTCACAGCTGTTTTCTGATCTCTTCTCTCATAGCTAATTGTGAGCACCTCTCTGGGAACCATCACCTTATCGTGGTGGAGAGGTTTGTGTGTCCCTATGAACCTGAGAGCTGTGTTGTCTGGAGCCTAGTGCTCCTGGTAGGGTCTCCCAAGGCAAATTGGTCTCAGGTGAAGGGCCAGACTAAGAATGGTTCAAAAACGACTTCATGAAAGAAAGGGAAAGGAAAGGAGAGACCCTGCCCGGAGGAAGCCCGGGGCCCCCGTCTGGAGCCAGGCCCAGAGGGAGGGCCCGACAGCGAACGCCTGGTGGCCGGGTTTGCCACGGAGCCCGGTCAGGCACAGCCCGAAGAAGCTACGTGGTGCCTCCCATCCATCCATCCTGTGGGCCCACCACTCATGGGAAAAACCGCTGGGGTCGGGTGCGCTGTCATACGGGTGGCAGTGATGGTTAGGGACCTCGACGGACCAGACCCGGGCAGCAGAGGCTGGCTCTGGGGACGTGGAACATCACCTCTCTGTGGGGGAAGGAGCCGGAACTAGTGCTGGAGGTGGATAGCTACCAGTTGGATCTGGTGGGGCTTACCTCCACGCACAGTCATGGCTCTGGAACCGTAGTCCTGGATAGGGGTTGGACTCTATTCTTCTCCGGAGTTGCCCAAGGTGTGAGGCGTCGGGCGGGAGGACTCCGGAAACAGTTGCAGGGTATCGAAGGACTAGAAGGGCGGCAGCTTCTGCCGTGTCAGAGGCAAAGCAGCGGGTGTGGTAGAAGTTCGAAGAAGCTATGGAGAAGGACTTTTGGTCGGCACCAAGGTGCTTCTGGAAAACCGTCCGGCACCTCAGGAGGGGGAAGCGAGGAACCATCCAAGCTGTGTACAGCAAGGGTGGGACCCTGCTGACTTCAACTGAGAAAGTTATCGGCCGCTGGAAGGAGCATTTTGAGGAACTCCTGAATCCGACTAACACGCCCTCTATGGTAGAGGCAGAGCTGGAAGCTGATGGGGGATCATCGTCAATTTCCCTGATGGAAGTCACTGAGGTAGTCAAACAACTCCACAGTGGCAAAGCCGCAGGGGTTGATGAGATCCGTCCAGAAATGCTGAAGGCTTTGGGTGTTGAGGGGCTGTCTTGGTTGACACACCTCGTCAACATTGCGTGGAAGTCTGGGACAGTGCCTAGAGGTTGGCAGACCAGGGGTGGTGGTTCCCCTATTTAAAAAGGGGGACCAGAGAGTGTGTGCCAACTACAGGGGTATCACACTTCTCAGCCTCCCTGGTAAAGTCTACTCCAAGGTACTGGAAAGGAGGGTTCGGCCGGTAGTCGAACCTCTGATTGAAGAGGAACAATGCGGATTCCGTCCTGGTCGTGGAACAACAGACCAACTCTTTACTCTTGCGAGGATCCTGGAGGGGGCCTGGGAGTACGCCCATCCGGTCTACATGTGTTTTGTGGATCTGGAGAAGGCGTTTGACCGGGTCCCCCGGGTGATACTGTGGGAGGTGCTGCGGGAGTATGAGGTGAGGGGGTCACTTTTGAGGGCCATCCAATCCCTGTACGCCCAAAGCGAGAGTTGTGTCTGGATACTCGGCAGTAAGTCGGACTCGTTTCCAGTGAATGTTGGCCTCCGCCAGGGCTGCGCTTTATCACCAATCCTGTTCGTGATTTTCATGGATAGGATATCGAGGCGTAGTCGTGGAGGAGAGGGGTTGCAGTTCGGTGACCTGAGGATCTCATCGCTGCTCTTTGCAGATGATGTGGTCCTTATGGTATCATCGGTCTGTGACCTTCAACAGTCACTGGATCGGTTCGCAGCCGAATGTGCAGCGGTTGGGATAAGGATCAGCACCTCTAAATCTGAGGCCATGGCTCTCAGCAGGAAACCGGTGGATTGCCTACTCCAGGTAGGGAATGAGCCATTACTCCAAGTGAAGGAGTTCAAGTACCTCGGGGTCTTGTTCGCGAGTGAGGGGACGATGGAGCGAGAGATTGGCTGGAGAATCGAAGCAGCGGGGGCGGTATTACAGTCACTTTACCGCACCGTTGTGACGAAAAGAGAGCTGAGCCAGAAGGCAAAGCTCTCAATATACTGGTCGATCTTCGTTCTTACCCTCACCTATGTTCATGAAGGCTGGTTCATGACCGAAAGAACGAGATCACGGGTATAAGCGGCCGAAATGGGTTTTCTCAGACGGGTGGCTGGCGTCTCCCTTAGAGATAGGGTGAGAAGCTCAGCCATCCGTGAGAGACTCGGAGTAGAGCCGCTGCTCCTTTACGTTGAAAGGAGCCAGTTGAGGTGGTTCGGGCATCTAGTAAGGATGCCACCTGGGCTGCCTCCCTAGGGAGGTGTTCCAGGCACGTCCAGCTGGGAGGAGACCCCGGGGAAGACCCAGGACTCGGTGGAGAGATTATATCTCCTCACTGGCCTGGGAACGACTCAGGATCCCCCAGTCGGAGCTGGAGGATGTGGCCCGGAGAAGGGAAGATTGGGGTTACTTACTGGAGCTGCTGCTCCCGCGACCCGATCCCGGATAAGCGGTAGACGATGGATGGATGGATACACACACAGTATTTAATCAGCTACTGTACAGTGCACGGGAGAGCAGTGTCCGGTTGCTCAAGGCCACCTCGGCAGTGCCCTAGACGTACAAACCAAGTCCCCTACAGACTGAGCTACTGCATGTGACTTGGCTTGGTTGTATTGTGTACTTTAGATTTTAATTTGACTTTCAAGTCACATTACGCCGCCCGAAAGTACTTAAACCCAAAAGTATAAATCCTTAATTGGTGAGCATTCAATCCTTGGATCAGCACACATTTGGTCCAGAATGCCTAGTACCAAGCAAGCACAGAATAACCACAACATTGCTAATAATCTCGTCATTGTAAGAAATACATTATGAGAATAGTTAAGTTAAATGTCCAGATAAAAGCGAACACACATTTCTAAGTCCATGCTTCGTTCCATGTGTTTAGCGTGGTAACAGAACATCAATCAGTAGCTCAACAGGAGATATAAGTAGTTTGTATTTTTTATTTAAAACTTCATATAACCCATACAGCAAACTGTACAATTGAATTATTCACAATGTGTTAAAAAGAAAATAATTCAATAGCTTTTTCTATAATATTTTGTTGAATTCCCCCATGTTTTACTTGGATGTCGGTTATTCTAATATTCTCTTAACACATACAGTTACTAGGAAAACAAAATCGTTTCCCCCCCACTTTTTTTTTTTTTTTTACAAAACCTTACAAAAACTATATTCATAGAAATTCTGCATGTCAACAAAGAAAACCCTGGTTGGCACCAACATATTTATCGTATTGTTTGAGAGGTTTTCTGCCAAATGATAGAAGCTGTGCAACTCAAAAGAAAAGGTACGCATAAAAAGGCATACCGTTGTGACTGCTGGAAAATCAAAACTCATAATCACACACTGCTAATGGAACACAGGTTATGTAGCTTACATTACTTTTCTCTCACGTTTCATACAATTGTTGTGTAAAATTACATTATTATTCACATTAATTTATTTAAAAAAAAGGATGTATATATTCAGTAACCAAACTGACTGAATCAGCCAAATCAGAAACCCTGTTGTAATTCCAACTAATTTTGATAATGATGAAATTTTCAATTATTTTCACATATTACAGAAGTGGAATACAAGCAAACTTGAATTGTTGAATCACCTGCATGGAAAGCTACAGTACACATAAGGGTAACAGTAATATAGTATAACCACGCATCAGCTGCGGCCATACTTTAGACAAGATCCTAATTGGGATTTCAAGAGCAGTAAAGGTCCAGTTACACAAGATAAACCCTAATCTCCCTATTCTAAGAGAGTGTCCCCTAAATTCATGGGTGCGCGCAACATTTCCATTTCACGTACACCTTTTTAGAGAAATATATCAGCCATCATAAAAGAAGATTTACATACAGTTTCCCATCTGGATGATAGTAATCCAATATACCATAATATAATGCATTTCCATTAAATAAATAAACAAGGTTTGGGGCTGTGGAACTGGGGTAAAGTGAGGAAATAGGTTAAAGTGACCTCTCTAATGAAATAAATAGCATCTATAACATATTTGACTGTGAACAGAATTCATTTATAACAGTATAAATTTAGCAAAATACATTTTTTCCTGCTGATCTTATCTACATACTCTACTTTGCAGAAGGGAATCAATAGACAATTATACAGTGAATCTCTACCAAACCAATGCTAAATTTTACAGATTGGAGTTTCCTTGAATCATAGATAAGATTTTCTTTTTGTCTCGACAACGTGAAACCTCACGGAGGTTTGCTGTTGGTCCGGCTCCCAGGTGACAGCAGCTCACAGACTCCTCGAATCTTCCTACGACATGACATTTGCTGAAGATATACACTTACTCAATAGGCATGAAAGTCAACTTGACCACACAAAATCATCATCTGTCTTTTGTCTATTCATCACACTATCTTTCGGCATGTTCACGCACTACACATATAGATTTACTCTGTCCACATCATGTCAATAAACAGAAAAAGTTTGTGACTTTCAGGTCTGAGATAACCTTCAAAGTTCGTTCACATTTAAAACCAAATCAGTTTTCATAACGCTCATAATGCAAAACAATCCCTTCCCTGGCACGAAGCCTCTAGATCTCGCCTGGAAAATGAAGGAACTGTTACATTCAATGGTCCTGTAGCCACATGGACAACATCTAATGTTGTTCAATGGATACGTCACCATTAAATGTACATTTAAAACAAATGCACTTTAGTCTTGAGGTCACAGTCTCTTACCTTTTGTCTCTGTGACTTACAATTCTTAAAGATATAAACATAAATACTTGATTTAATGCCTTCCAACCCAGTCTGTACATATGTTGTTGTGTATTCATAAGTACAGACATGCTACTATTTCATCAAAGGGTGAAACTTGAAATGGTATTATATGTTTGAGAAAGACATTCTATCTCTCAAAATCCTTATTTTGTTCTTTTTATGCTCCTTGTGCCAAAATTGTTTTACATTACAGTGTTGATAACAATACTTTGAGGTGACCAGGGTTTGCAAAACCAGCAAACACAGTGCCACAATTGCAATTTACTTTGGATTCATATTACCCCTTAATGGTTGAACAAACTGTTAGAGCAACATCCTTTAATAGTCCCATTTAAACCATTCCAATTTACTTTGCATTGAACGCAAGATTAGTGCTCTCTAAAAAGCTAAGTAATCAGGAACTGGCCCCTATTGTACTGTAACTAGTTGTGGTGAATGGTCAGGTCTTTGGCAATTGATATTTTTAACTGATTCAATCATGTAAAAATTCATTTTGACATAAAATGTACTTCCGCTCAAATCAATCTCTGCATTAATGATTAAGTGTTTGTCAACTTCAACAAACATATTTACTGCTGAACACTTGTGTCTCTCTGTGGGTTTCCAACAACAACAACACTGCAGTTACAGGTTATTATTATATGTGTACCTGCGAACCAAACTATCCTGTCTCATGTCCTGCAGCTTATGACTCAAAGGTATTGGAGCCTCGACAGCGTGTTTGAGGTAACATTATTTTCTGCTGTCAAAGGCCATTCGGGAGTTTGTGTAAATTAACAGGATAAAAGGTAAGAATTTAATTGTGTGGCAAAACTGATCTCCAAGGAAAACTATTCTTTCTTGTCCTCCATGTCTGTCATTTATTGCCATTCTTAACAAAGCCTTTCTTCTTGCTTCAGTCCATAGTTTCCAAAACAATTCTCAGTCTTTTCACTGGTTCCTTGAATGATGTATATTTTCTTGTGTTTTTGTGTTGCGCACGTAAACATCAGACTTGAAACTGAATATTTGGGTTTACTGTTTTCCCACAACCTCCCCCAAATATTACTTTTACCTCTTGTGGTTTTGGAATACAGTGGTGGATGTTGTCATACCTGTGTGGCTGATGCTGCCATTTTGAGTTGCCCATGTTTTGTTAGTGTCCCCATGTCATTGTGGTTAATGGTGAATCTGGTGATCACGTCTATGCCATTGTCTCTAGTCTCTGGCATCGCCCCTGAAACGTTGCTCAGGAGGTTCTTGCCCTGGGGGGAACACATTGTCACGGGAACACGGGATTCATCCCAGTGCTGCAGCTCATATTGTCCTTTCCTGGGAGTCGTCGGTCGTTGTAGGCGTGCATGTTGATCACTGCATCCGTCTTCACCATGACTGGAGGCTGATGCTTGTGTTTCACCCGCCTCTCGCAGGTGAACGACAGTCTGATCTCGTCCACCATGGCACTGCACAAAGACCTCTGGGCGAAAAGGGAGGATGCGGGGATGGAAACAAGAAGGAGAAGACGGGAAAGGGACGGGGGGGGGTAAATGCCTTAGCTTTAAATTGTTCCGACAGCAGAGAGTTTTGACAGTCTAAAGAGCACAACATGCATTAGAACATTACAGCTGGTGTGTGTGTATTTGTGCACATGCGTCCATGGCTGTCAGCAATGTCAAATCGCACCACCGAGTAGCCTGCACACGGTTCATTGTTGCTACTGTGTCACAAAGGGTGAACAAGTATGGTGCATAAGCATGCGTGCTACTACTCTGTTAGCATGACTCAAATGAGTGATTAACAACAGTAAGGAGTTCATGCTATTCTGACATCTCCAATGACTAATAATGGATTAATTCTCTATGCTCCAATTTGCAATTATGCCTGTTAAAATAAGTGAATGTTGTAGTGTTATGGCTCAAGTACTCATAGGGATTAAGCAAAGGCATGCAAATCCCTTTATAACATGTTTGAACTAAAATCCATGAATAGAGCAAGGCTTGGGTTAGAGGCTATGTGGAATAAGTATCATAATAAAATCGGCATGATTTGATGGTTAGCAACTTCTTTGCTAAAATCCAAGAGGAATTAATCTGACATCCTAGTGGAGTGTAATTCAATTAATGTTAAACAAAATGTCCATCCATCCAAAGCTCAAGAGTAAAGATCAAATTAAGAAAATTGCTAAATCCTTCTATAGACATTATATAATGTGATTTATAGGGACATATACCTGCTCACGTTCTGCAGTCTTCCTTAGCTTGTAGACAAATTCAGCAATCGCCACAAAAACAGACAGCACCAGCCCAGATGCCAGCACGATGAATATACCACCCAGGTTCTGGATACCCATGGGTCCTGTCTCGTGACGCTCTTCATCCAAACAGCTGCTCTCACTCCACCACTTCTGCTTCAGCATGTGTAGGCGCCCATCCTCCATGATGCTTAGGATTGCTATGGTGATTTTGTCTCTGTACGGGGAGCCTGGAAGCAACATAAGGCATGTTTTACTTTTGGAAGAAACGCCAGCTGGATTCTGTGATAATAAGGTTCACAAACACGTTGTGTCATACTGTCTGACTGGTAGCTAAAAACAACTCACATATTATGCTGCTGCATTGTCTAAAAAGCAATTACTTACCCTCATCCTTTCAAAAAGGCAACATGTAACATATAAAAAACGGTGGATTTTTATATATTACTTGTTAATCTCAAATGTATGGACTTACCCATGGGAGTGCCGATGCCATAGCCTTTACTGTCGATGACCCCGCCCACCTGTGTCAGGTTACAGTTCCTCCGAGTAATGTAATCGATCGTTGTGGACTCCATAAGGAGGGCGTAGTCGGACTTCAGCACCCTCTGAATCCCATCCTCAATAGACTTCACCAGTGATGTGCTCGGCTTGCTGCTCATAAAGGCCCACATCTTCTCAAAAGTAGAAACCTTAGATTTCTGTAAGGAAAGGAGAGACAGTTTAAAAATCTCCCTTTCTGCAGGTGAGGAAAAAGTGGTAAACAAATATGCAACGCTATTTCCGCTAAACAAAGGTTAAGCTTGAACAAAATTACTATTGACCAAATAGATTTACATGATTACTCACACAGATCTCCACTGTCATTGGGATTAAAGGACAGTAAATTGAAGCTTTGCGCACATCTTTTCTCATAAGTGCAACTGAAGCAGCAATAATAGAATGCCTCTCCATTAGTCTCGCATCAGGCTATGTGGTATTTCATGCAATTTTATATGAGGTCACATTTATGCCATGTCTAATCCTAGATAATTACTGTCTAAAGACTATAAGCCATTTCAAATTGAGAAAGATGCTATTATAATAAGCTCTCCTTTATGTTTAACTACAGTACATTGCTTAAAACTCAGATATAATGGTCTGATATTAAAACCTAAAAGTACCAATTAAGATGGAAAGCAAGTCTTGCCAAGTTGGCATCTTTGTAACTAGATTTAGTGTTTTATTTTTCCAACGCCCAGATGGACAAAATGAGGTCAGAAAGGAAAATGGGCCATATGGCATCTTAGTACAGCTAAGTGTGCAAAATGGCATACTGTACAACCACCAATTTCCTTCAACCTTTTAACAGATGAAAGCTACTTTCATTGGAAACAGTTGACTTGCTTACTGTTGCCCTTCAATGCTCCCCATATGATGTGCAATTTAACAAAACAACAGTTCCTCCATAAGAGTGCTTCAGAGGCCTCATGGCCAGCAGTGGCAACAAACCTCTGATTATGTTTGTAATGCAACATGTTTATTTCAACAGCATCTTGATGCCATATGCAGTTGTAGAGTAGATCAGAGTACCTTGTAAGCCTCCAGTTAAACATGTGTTTGCTGGTGAATTAATGTATGTAGTAGAAGATAGAATGATACTGTATTTGTCTTTTGAGGCCAGGATGCATACTTAGAGGTGTATAATAACTACTGGGGCTGACACCTTCTGGTCGGCCGGTCGATATCTTCTTGTCAGACCAATTTCTCATTGATCGGACAATAGCTGTTGTTACTTTCATAAGAAGAAAAGCGCTTCCTAATCCATCATTTTTGGGGGGCGGGAGGGATGTGGGTGTGAGAGAGAGACAGATGTAGCACTCCCTCGGAGTCCTTTCTGTGTCCTCGTCTCCGTTCTCAGTCAATATTGCAACTATAATGCATAAAGTTTGGGATTTTTGAATGTTTGGTGCGGATTGGCTTGTTATATTTTCAGAAATGATATGATTGTGTGCAGTTTGTACCCTGGTCGGCTTCGAGTCTGTTATCATTTAAGTGTAAAACTAATTAAAATAATTGTATATGCTGCCAATAGATTTTTAGGTTTATTTCTAATTAATTTAGGCTACCAGGTAGTGCTCTCACTGCACTATGGCTATCTAGAGATAACGAGCACACGTTTCCCCCCCTATTACCAATCTATTAGTCGAAGAGTAGGTAGAATTGTAGTCCACCCAGATGTTCTTTGATTGACTACATCCCTAATAACTACAGAATAGTGGTTTTTGAATTACAAGAAATGACAATCCAAGGAAAAATGTCTTCACCCATCCAATGTCCAATGACAAAAGCAGACATGCTAAATCTTTGTCACTAGTGGATTTTAAAAGATCCCCAACCACAATATTAACTAGTTGTCTCCACACCTGGCTCATCACTAACCTTCTGTTATTTGACTCGTATTACATTTGAGTAGAATCGATAGCAAAAATCAGACAGTTTAGTATGTCACAGAAACATGAGTTTAGGACAAAATCTAGTTTCACACATCTGCAAAGCTTTTATCGACTCCCCAGTCTCCTCAGTATTTATCATGCTTCTCTGCCTCATTGAATCAGCATCATTAGGCCTTTCTGTAAGTGCAATGGGGAGCAGAGGGCACTTGAGCCATGCGGCGCTGATGAGGTAATTAAACACCTGTGTCTCCTTCTATTTATGAGGCTACAATCACAACTATAATTTATCAAAGTACACAGAATGATCTAAGATAACTTTCTTTCACATGGCTATTCAGAGGAACGGAAGGTTGATTTCCTTTTCAAAGGGTCAACGAGTTGAGTTGGAACCAGGCTCACTAATTATCATTACAAGACATTTTGTATTCATGGGATGCGATGCAAAAACTAAGCAATCTTACAGCATTGTGATTAGTGTCGGTGCAATTCCAAGACACCACGATTGTTTTAAACATACATGATATCAGCAAAAAACATTGAACCCAATTACATAATCAAAGCTGGGGGATCCAGCATACACACCATTCAGCAGGTGCAACACTGAGGCATGCAGTGAGCTCCACTACATGCTTTTGGGGGCATACAAACTAGGGGAGACAATTCACTGAAAGAAACAATTGTTTGCTTTCTTGCTATTAAATGTCATAAACTTATGGACTCCCTCCAATAGAAATGTGCAGTGTTTTCATTTTCTCACTGTTTCGTACGGAGCAACTGTAACTCTGTTACATGTGTTATTCAGCACCACAGTAGCAGCACCATCTAAAGCGAAGCCTAAAATAATAAAATAAAGTCAAAGACCCTGCAGGCAATGCTGAAACTTTTGAATAAAAAAATCATTATGGAGAAACACATCAAACAGTGTAGAGAAGTGGAGAAGCTGAAGAATTTGCCTTTGCTGTGGGAATTAAGATCTAGCTGGAAATATATATAGAGAGAGAATTTTTATCCCTTTGGAAATATAGGCTTAAAATATATATATATATATATAAAAAAAGTTTTTAGTCAAAGTCAACTTAATAACTCAAGATCTTATTACCACTTACATTTTACAACATTATTATTACTGTACATGCTTGTACTTGGCATGCTTCAGCTACAGTATGTAAAGTACATAATGAAACCAATTTCAGTGACTTATTTATTATATATCTCTTCCGTAGTGCCATCAGTAATTTACCTTAACTTGTATTTGTATTTTATTTAAAACTCCATAATGATAAAAACACCTTGATCCGATCATAACTACTTTATTGTGCGAACTGTACCTTGAAGAAAGTCATGGTTGCGCCGTCTTTAACCACACCGTACTCAATCTTGGTCTGCTTAGCGATGTCATCGGCTGAGTCCACAGGCGAGTCCATTCTCTCCACAGTGAGGAAAGCTGCTAGATTAGCCGTGTAGGATGATATGATGATGAGTGTGAAGAACCACCAGATCCCACCGATGATCCTGGTGGACAGGGCTTTGGGCATCAGTTCTGAGCCTGTACGCAACACAAAGTGAGAGACTATTAAGCAATTATCTGGATAAATGTGTACCTGCCAACACTCTAACCAAATTATACAAATGCAGAAACATGATCGCTTGAGATTTTGTTAATTACCCTGCAAATATTTTTGGCAGTGCCACTGGAGTTGATCAAGGCAGAGGAAGATGAAGGCAGTTTAGCCAAACTGTAAGCTAAGAATGCAGAACGGGCAGATCAGACAGGTAAGCTGTGTGTGTTTCTCAGGCTTCTACCGTGGGTACAAAAGCCTTTCTCAGCTCACGGAAGCCTCGTCTGTGAGTTCACAGCAATAACTTAACTAACTCACTTCGTGCTCATCTCTTGTGATGATAAATACCTTTTGCAGTTGTCCCTAGTGTATTGAGACTTTTGTCTGAAATGAGATTTGATGAACCAGTTGACATATCATATGTAGTTCACACTATTAGAATTGAGACCTTTACCAGATTTACACAAAACACACTGAATGAAAACTAGAAAAAGAAAAATCAAGATATAGAACAGACTGACGGTACACTTCGACATCAGCCTTGACTTTGAGTGGTCCTCTGCTGAGTAATACTATGTTTACAATTGCTCACTGACTGGTGTTAAAGTTTAGTTTATATATACTTTATATCTCATCTTTGACAACCTTTAAAATACCCTTGTGCTTTGTGCACTCTGTTACTTTACTGAGAAGATTTATGAGGGCAATTCTAAAGAGTAACAAGCCCACAGAAGGGAGGGAAGAGTGGTCAGCTCTTTAACCTCTTCTACCAAATTTGATTGGATTTGTCCTTTGTGGTTTGATAAAGACTCTACATGGTTACAAACAAGGGAAGACAGAAGCATCGCTTAATTCACTATTCACAAAGGGGAAGATCCCGATGCGTTCTGTGGTTGCACTAAAGATGAAGTGAAGCAACGGGTAACTCGATTGAATGCCACACTATAAAGTGCTGTTGTCAGCAGGGAACAGTATATCGTGCTGCATCAGAGGACTAATAAATACAAAAAGCAGATCAGTCATATGGTGCCAGGGAGATAAAACGGTGTCAATATGCCGTATGTTTCCTTGACGAAGGACTCATATCTTGTACACCAAGGAAATATGAATCTTTCAGGGAAGACGATACTGATACTATTTCAGTAACCAAAACATCACATCTATCTCACTGACTGCTGCGCTGCTCTTTCACATGAATTCTGTAAATAGCCGTCTAAGTTTATACATAGTGTATAAAACTAGCTCCACACTTAGCATTAACTGACAGCTATGCGAATGCTGTTTCTTTAAGGGTTTATATAGCTTATAAAATATTAGTTGGATAAAGAAAACAAACTATAAAGTAGCTAATGTTAGCTACATATGCTAATGCCGGCTCATCAACTCTCAATCGCCAACATTTCATAAACATCCAGCAGTAACTCACAGCTGTTGTGTCTTTAATGTCTTATTGTCCAGTTTTCAGTTTACACAGGAGAAAACAATACACATGGAATTGTGAATATTAGGTAGGCCTATGCTATCTTTAGCTTGTACTCATAGTAGGGCTAGTACAACCTCTTACTAGCTTCAAAAAGCTTTAGGATTTTTTTTTTGTTGTTGATCATTTTAAAAAGTAGACTTGCATTTTGAAATGTTACGATTCCTGTAGTTTAGGTCTGAGACAAAGTGTGCTGTTGCATTTTTAACTTCTTTTAGATGTGTTGTATCATCCAGTGTCATGATTTATAGATCAAGGTGAGCGTTGAGTTTAAGGGCTTTCTGTTTCAACTGTTGTTTCATAATGCATAAATATTCTTAATTAACCAGCACTTAGGTAAACTGAAGGACTTCTTAAATGTAATGTTGACTGAGGTTGAACTCCACTAATACTCCTTTTCTTGTGTGGGAGTTCTTTCTTGCATTATGTGTGAATACTAGACTACAAACAACAGACGAGCTAATGTAAGTATAATGGATACACTATGTCTTCAGCCACTACAGCACATATTTCTTCAGAGAAGACCATAAAGAAGTCACTCTGACACCGCAATTCTTCTTTATAATAAATGAGCAAAATATTTTGTATCTAATGATGCTTTTTGAATTGTGATTGTGTATTTAGCAGTGCATTGTGCTGAACATGATGTCACTGTTTACAGGAATGTTTCTCCCCACGAGCAATGCCTCACCTTAACATGAGAGAATTAGGCTTTCCTATGAGAATGATTACCTGCACTTAGCATTCCCTCCGTGGAGTCACAGCACAATAACTCCCTTTTTTTTGTTAAGCTTGAGGCTTTTACTTGTTGTTAATTGCTTTTAAATAATAACACTTGAATGGAAATGTTTATTACGTTGCAAGTAAATCTTGATCTGAATCTCAAAAAGGGGCAAAGTCACAACTGCAGTTTCTTAACCACACAATATCAGCACGGAGAGTTTTTTGCATAAAGAAGCAAATAAAGATTACCATATTTGAGGCTTTAAAATATGGTATAAATATATTTTATAAAATCAAAGCATGAGAGAATTGGGAATAAGTCGACTCATAAATCAAACATACTTTCTAAAATTATTTTATGTGGGGGAAACCAATTTACGGGAAATGATCAGACATATGTTTGTTGTGAGCAAAAGCCTACTGAGACCCCCAGGAAGGCATTTGAAGTACACAAAGTGTTTGCTTTTGCACCTTCTCATATTTTGCGTTCTTTGTCTTGTCTATGACACCTTCCTCCCACAGACAAGCTGGTAGCTTTTTTGAATCTCCTCAAACACGTCCATTTGCATTTTAAACATGTCAAGGAAATGGCTTCCATCTCGGCTGCTGTCACTGTGTTTGGCAGACAAGCAGAGGATGTCTGTTTATGTGACACAGACAGAATATACCTCGCTGCGGATGCCACGATGCAGCATGTGTTACAAGGTGCTGCAGTGCAAATGGGTGTCACGGAAAGCAAGAATCCATCTGTCACTTTTAAACTCAGACAATTTATGTGTTCAAGATAAATGTCAAGATATTGTTTTACAATAGTCAATGTAAAAACCATGTCGAAACAGCTGCACCATATGTCCATATTCATAATGTAGATAAACCTGCTCGAGCAGTGGCGAACCCTGGCTAACAATAATTGACATTTTATGGATATTTCATATTATTTTTAATGCATAACAGTAGAGAACAACTGATACACTGTACAGTAAACCCACATAGTGAACGCAATAACTGCAGGAAGGTTGTTTACAATTATTTCTTGTGAATATTGCATCAGAGTTATTTTTAGGCGCTTTTAATACAATTATTTCTTTTCATTATGTTTTTTTGGGGTATTTTTGAACAAGTATACATACTTAATAGGATTCTTTTTGACATTCAGTGTTTTTGTCTCCCTAACACTTGACCATAGTTCTATTCTATTAGCTCTTTAGTTGTTTTAACTGCATATTTTTCTAATGCAGGACGAGGCTGTTTAGAATATTTTTGGGTGTATTAAAAAAATTAATCCAATCTGTAAAAATATCAATTTAATTTAGTTCTTCACAGAAATGAATGAAATCCAGACATATAGGCCGTATATGTATTTTTTTTTAAAAGTTGTCTTACACCCCTGACAAATTAAAAAAGTTGGGAACCACTGTGCTAAAGAACACAAACACATGCACTTCATATTAACTTTAATATTCCAATCTGAATTTATTTATTCACGGAACTACAAATAAAGCTAAATTTACATATCTCAACAATGAGAGGGTGTTTGGGCCCATATAATGTTTCATAATTTGTATTAAATCATTTAGTATTTAGTTTTTAAGTCAAGATGTGTAATAACCTTTTCTTTCTATTTATCAAGCATCATATGACACATTTGAAAACAATCCCACTTTTCGCTGCTTGGACTTAAAGACTCCCGTAGTTTCAGAAACATTCAAATATGAGAAACACTGGAGCTCAAGGCGTTGACAGACAACACTGTTAGTCATGATATGAATTATAATAGGGAATTGTCCCCAGTTTAGTTTAATAATAAAAGCCACTAACTAGCTCATTTTGTTTTGATTCTCTCTCCTCCCTCCCGGCACACTGGTGCTACGCTTGCACCGGCAAATTGGCAAAGCTGCTATGTAGTTTTACAAGAGTGCTGCCGAGCTTCTGTGCTTAATGAATTGCTGAATGTGTTTGCTCTCCTTATGGGCAAAGATCCACTGCCGAGTCTCACTAAGCCTCTTTGATTTATTTTGTTACATTGAGGTTAAGCATTTTATTACTTGGGACTTTTTCCCCTGCACACAGTTGACTTCATTATGTAATTTCTGGGCCTTCATTAGCTTACCGTATCCCTTTTAAGGGACACCGAACAAGTGAAAACCTATTTGTAGAATTAAATCTGCGATTGGAAGTCCAGTAATAAAGGCTGGATTATTGTACTGAAAGAAGAAATTGCTTCTTTTTCTTTTTGATTAGTTTCAAAATCATAGCATCAAGCAAGATAACAGTGACATTTAATTGGAAGGCTACTTGTTGGACAATGAGATATATGGATTCTCTGCAGCGGGTCACTCACAGTGCAAGTTGTACACCGCTGGAATTATCACAGCAGCCAGCTCTAGCGTGGCTGACAGCTGGCATTTGTCAGACATGTTTCTCAACTTACCCTTTTCGTCCCAACACTTAGAAAGCTCTTGAGCGGGGCCAGCAAATGTGTTATGGGAAAATAAATGCAGCAATGTTTTCCATCCTCACCTGACAATCTCTGACAAGTGCCTGGCACCTACTCTTCCCTTTTTTAAACAGCAGGTAGGTGACAACAACCTTACTTTGTCATGTAAGGCTGAGCTCTGCAGTTGTTCTTGACAGCTAAATGTCTTATGAAACAGTCAGGGAATGGAAATCACGGAGCTTGTCAGTACAAGAGGCAGAAAGAGGGAGCTAGCGGAAAAGTGGGGTGTTGCGATAGTATCGTTTCTGACAGGGAAGAGGATGTGGCGCCGCCATACCTTGTTGCATTAAGGAACCGACTCCAAACCAGAAGCTGTTGAGGAGGGTGAAGTTGTTCTCCACCACATCTGATCCGGGGTTGCAAGGATGGGCATCGTACCATTCGTACGGGCTAAACCTGGGAATGAGACAGGAAGTTGGGAAGATGTTTTTAATATTTAATCAGGCATGAGCTCTGAGAAAATGCAAGAACGATATTCTACTTATATCCTTCTTTAACACCGTTCCTTCTTCAAGGAAGAATCTCAGAAACTGAACCTTATTAGCATGAGAGCTATTCTGAGAGTTCCAGCTATTTTAGAGTTCCACGTGTGGTTTGGAGTAACAACACTACAGTATCGATGACTGTTGTAGAGCAGCAGCTCTACAAAGCAGCAGCAAAAGCAGCAGCAAAAGCAGCGTTAACTCGTTTTTGTTGCCGCTTGGCTGCAGCATAACAAGTTGTAAACATAATAATAATAATGATAATAAGCTTTATTTGTATAGCACCTTTCATACAAGAATTGCAGCCCAAAGTGCTTCACAGCAAACACATAACAATTAGTACAAGATTAGACACAGTAAGAGCATTTACAGTACAATAAGCACAGTGTTGATGTAAATTAGTCTGAAGTACCATTATAAAAATAGCAGAATTAAAATAGTATAAAATAGCAGATACAAATAGCAGAATTAAAATAGTATAAAATAGCAGATACAAATAGCAGAATTAAAATAGCAAGAATTAAAATAGTCTAAAATAGCAGAAATAAAATAGTATAAAATAACATTGGAGTATTGTGCCTAGTTTCCCTATCTGCGCAGTACCTTTACACATTCAATGTTAAACCAGTAATAATTCACCATTAAAAGGCTAAGATCTTTATCTTAGCCTTTTAATGGTGAATTATTACTATTAAAATGCTAAAGTAAAGAGATATAAAATATCACTATTAAAAGGCTAAAGTAAAGAGATATAAAATATCACTATTAAAAGGCTAAGATAAAGAAATATAAAATATCACCATTAAAAGGCTAAAGTAAAGAGATATAAAATATCACTTTTAAAAGGCTAAAGTAAAGAGATATGTTTTTAGCTTACTTTTGAAGATATTGAGCAAGCTTGCCTCCCTAATGTCTGCAGGTAAAGTGTTCCATAGCTTTGGTGCATAATTGCAAAAGGCTGCATCCCCAATTTTCTTTTGAATGTTTCTGGGAATGAGCTGAAGTCTCTCTGTTGTTTTAACCAAATCATAACCAAATCAAACTATATAAAGTTATTCTGGCAAACAGTTGCCTATTTGCATATCGAGCAGATACAGAGCAACGCTAGCATTAATACGGAGTCGTGTTTGTGGCCACCTGACAACGGCCAACGTTCAATATCTTACATATAATATATGGCTCTTTAGCTGCTACGTGCTCCACTTTGTTTACCAGTTATTCGCTAATTTAGTTTGTCTGCTGAATAGTGCTGGTACCACTCAGCCTACAGTTGCTTTATCGAAGCTTTTTCACTGAAAACAGCTGCCTGCTGCTGCTGGAAACACAATTGATGAGAGCAGTGAAAGTGAACCCTGAACATTAAAGCTGTGGGCCACGAAACACCAAAACAATGTGCTGAAATGCATTAAAATGCTCTAAGGGGAAGTGGGTAATCATTTTCTGAGGGTTCATCAATATCAGCAACAGCTTTCAAATTAAACAATCTTCTGATCTATTGTTCACAGAAAAACGTTGTCTAGTTTCACTGGTTTTAGAACTATTATAAAATGCCAGATCGTTCTTAAAGGTGATCAAAGAGGCACAGAAATCTAATTTTTCAGAATGCAAGGCATGAAGAGCTAAAGTCACACAAAACCATGAAGCATGCATCTTTCCACATCTCTGCCATTTAGTTTGACACATGCTGAAAATGCGGCACACCTTTTTATTGCAGAAGCCATTTTCAGAAGCTGATTCTGAGATAAGACATGCTAAATGTCACTACTTTCCCCATTTTAAAATGCATTTATATAATGTGAGAAATCTTTTTCCGGCTCTTTATTCTGGTTGCTCTGCCGAGTACAATTGGATCCCTTAAACTCCCGATAGTATCTCCCACGAAATGTGGCATATCTGTTACTTTGATGAGATATAGTACAAAGTGCTAATGATAGAAAGAAAGCCTTTTCTTAAAAAAAACAGATAAGTTTCTAAAATGGTCCACAACACTGGAGCCCACAATGGTGAATCCTCAAGTGCACGTTCTCAGTTCTGAGGGACCGTAGAATTCTCCAGAAAGATTAAATTGACTGAAATGTATATTGTGAGAGATAGATACACTTCAATCTAATTTCATGCTGCAGACATATTTTCTAATATGTCAGCAGTCTATTTTAATCAGACACTGAACAGGACTGATGGTTAATCATGAAACAGTCTTTCCAGCCACCATTCAAGTATTTCTCCTCTTAGTGCAGCAATAAGACATCTGAGCTGATGGACACTAAGAAGGAACGTTTGCTCAGTGTTGGCATGCCTTACGTTTAATTTCTTGTGCATTCAAATGAAAATATACTCGTTAGTGTTTTAATTTCAAATTATTTTAAACGTTTGCGTACATCAGAAAGGCATTGGACAGCTGTTGGTTCTCCTCATTTAGTTTTACTGAATTGTTGTAAAGTGTTAATTTGAAAACCATGGTGACATAATATGTGGAAGTAAAGAGACATGGACATTAGACAAAGGCTTTCTGTGCATTTTAAAACTACCCATGAACTGGACTTTTTTTCATACATTTAGGGATTATGGTAACCAATACAAAATCTGCAAGAATAGTACATGTGAATAAGAACAAGCTGTCTCACCATCTTTATTGTTTAACACAATTTAACAGTTTAACTGAACTTCACATGTTGAGTTACAAACATATACGAAATGAATCAAAGAATATGAAAGTAAGATTTTTCAAGTAAGAAGCTTCACCTCATCCGATCTAGTTGACACGGACGAGGTGTAGAACAATGCTGGAACCATGTAGTTTGGTAATATTCTTATTATTAGTGTACTTTTTTGTTGTTGTTCATGTGATGAGTTTGAATGTTTCTGATAAATTGAAGGGTTGAGAACATTCTCCTACTCCAATCTAAAAACCCTCTTGATTTTGAAAAGAGTCCAGTGGAAATTACACCTCAGAATATAATTGTTATGGTCCAGCAGAGCTTTTGAAAGTCAAATGTTTTCAGCCTAACATAATGCCTCAACACCTCTGTCCAGCATCTAAAATTACCTACTTGTGCTGAAGTAGCCCTCTTTTTATTTCACCAATGTCTGTTTTATGCTCAATGCACTTTTAGGAATGCAGCTTTTCAGCTATCTAGGCCGGCCTCCAAAATACCATCTGATGCCACAATTTAAGATGATTTTGTTCTTATGTGAAGCCAGCGTTTGTTTGGTCTCACAACAACAAATGAGGATAGAGGAGTGCAGCTGTTTGCTCTCAAGTCCCAGAACTCCTTTCAGTGCCCGCTTCTCTAGAACTTCCTAAAGCACCACTTTGCATGGAAAGCAGCAGGAAATACTCACAATGATACTAACAGGATATTCATCGTATTCATGACCAAAAGATACTTTTCAGCCAATCAAACAGATAATCTTCATCCATAATAATTTTACATCTTATTATTGCCAATAATGTTTATGTAAATAATGATGATCAACTATATACTGTATAGAATCCGCTGATGTGTATACCTTTTCTCTTTGTACTGCTGAATATGATCATTAAGTTATCAACTTCTTTGCTTCAGCGAGTATTTCTTCTTTTCAAACGATCGTTTGAATTTGCATCGCCGATTCCAAAGACATCACACAGGAAACAAGAATTTGCACATTGAATGGGAAGTTTTTCCTCTAATTCTCCTTTTCCTGCTGGGCTGTCGAGAGCCCATGCAGACATAACTGCCTTGATTACTAGCTAGCAGCTAGCATAGTATGAGAAACTGGCTGGTGTACTCGAAACTCGATAACATTAAATGACTATGTCTATTGTGAGACGTGCATGAAGGACTGACTGGATGTAACGTGTGGACTTACCTGGCAATGACAAAAAGGACACAGCTAACTCCTAGGTAGGCCAAGAGGATGTAGACCCAGATGTCGGGAGTCATGGGGTTCAGGAAGGAGAAAAAGCCGTTCTTGGTGGTGTTGGGTTTCCGATACAGGATGCTGATTCCCATATTCATGAAGGGCTTGGAGAAGTCGATGACCCTTTCACGTATGTAGGTGATGGTGAGAGGAGCCACTGCCAAGTCGGCTCTCTGTAGCATCAAGAAAAGAAACAGAAACAGAAAATAGCTCCGATTTACTATTTTAATATTGACAGTGTGGTTAATTGTGGTCAAGCTAGTAGGATAAATCACTTTGTTCCAGACTGAAATGCTGTATCTCTCCAATGAAATTTGGTAAATATATTTATGGTTCCCAATAATATGAATCCTAATGACTTTGGTGATCCCCTGAATTCTATCTTCTTGCACCACGTGTGTGGCTTTGAGTAAAATGACTACTATGGCTATTGAATAAAATACCATGAGGTGTGGTACAAACATTCATATCCCCCTCAGGATGAACTTTCATAACTTTTCATTTAGCACTACCATCAGATTAAAACAAAATAAAAGTCCAAAACTTTGCTTTACGACCAAATACCTGTAAAATGAATGATACTCCCATCAGCTTCAGCTGTTCTTTTAGTGCTAATTAGCAAATATTAACATCCTAACCCGCTAAAACTAGAAGATGGTGAACACACTTCATGTTAGAATTGTCATTATGAGCATGTTAGCATGAAAACTCAAAAAAAGGCTATGCCTAAGAACTGTCTCACACGACCGCTAGTATGGCTGTAGACTGTTCGTCATGTTACATCATTGATACTGTGAATTATTTGTTGGGAGGTTTCAACAGTAGTATGAGGTTTCTTTATTAAAAAATTGGGTACACACAATAAATTGGCCATTGACGTTGTCCTTGAAACGTATGTACGTATTTAAATGTGAAATATGTCTCTTTGATGAAGCATTTCGGAGAAAGTAGAGACATCGTTCCAATGTATCAGATACGGTTCCATTCATAAATTAATGATCTAGTGTCGATAGAATGATATGAAACACCGTACAGCATTGTGGAATGGACACGGCTGAGCATGACGGATAAGTTGCAGTCACTATTATATGCGTATGACTGCATATTCAGAAGGTTACCATTTAAATTGGCAGCCCCCACAACTCCCCAGCACCCTGGCTGGAGAGGAGGTTAATGAAACCAGCTGCTTGGTTCACGCTCGGATATCTCTTTCATCCAAGAAACTGACACCACTCACAAAACGAGGCTTTCTATTCTACCTACATGCTGAGCAGCGAGAGAGGATCTCATGTTTGTTTTGGATCTGTATGCAAAAGTGTTAAACCTAATGGCAGCTGGTTCCAGAAACACGCACAACCTTAATAAGATAAAACGACATAGCTTGTCTTGCATACTTCTTGTGAACTGATGTACATCTCATTTGTTTTTTGGTTTTAAACACTCAGCTTCTCGTCCCTAAAGCTGTTCTCTTCTTGAGTTAAACTTTCCCTGTGGCTTAGACAGCTCTTCCCTCAGATTTGTGTGATAACAACCACGTAACGCTATACAAAAGGTCAGAAAGAAAACAATTCCACTTTGAGTGTGGCACCAGGGATTATGTACTCCTGTGGTCAGCACCATGGTAGCTAAATACACGGTGGCCTCTGAAGAGACGAAAAGATGGGAAAAGCGATGCATCCTGCGGTGCATCTGCTGTCTCTCTTAAACTATTCAAATTTGTACATCACATACTGCTCCCTCTGTTTTCCCCTGCCAACTGCAGCTTTGAACCAACCTGCCACTCAGGCGGAAGATCAACCAGCATGTGATTCCAGACATCCCTACGGTGGGCTAATATACATGCCGCATGTCCTTGTTCTGCTTACTGCTTAGGCACACAAACTGGGCACAAGCAAGATAACCTGATAGTGCCCTGCTGCGTGCCACATGGCTTGGTGTTATCTGGGTTTGCAGATGGTGGGCTTAGTGGTGTTCTCCCTCCAGACCTCATCACCTGATGATAGCCTGGAGGATTCATCGTGGTACAACTGGCACAATCCATGCCTTTCAAATCCACTAACTGTACACTGAACATACCTGAGCATTATTACAGTGAGCTGTTCCTTATTCTTTGTTTTTGTGAAATGATTAACAGCATAGGACAGTAGGACATTTGATCACGCTCCAAACATACAGTAATGACACACTGCTTACATCCGAGCCCTTTTATCCCTCAACAAACATTTACACGCTATGCTATACAGTCTGTATATCCATTTTACAGCTCACACTGCCTATTTGAGGATGTTATCGCACTTGTATATAGGGCTTCTGTTTTGCTCCTTTTCTTCTTCCTATGAACATTTAGAACAGATACAATATCACATTTTGCTTCAGTGGAATGTAGGGCATTTGCTGAAACACACTTTGCCGAACTATGCAATGGGCACCACAGATAACGGAGAGCAATTGTGGCTATAGGAATGCTGATGGAATATAAAGAAGGTCTGATTCCTCAGTTAAACATGCATTTACAAAACCCTTGGTGAGGAATGCATGCACAGCCTTCTTCCACACGTTGCTGTGCACAACAGATACGCCTTTGTATATGACGCAGTCTAATGTCAAAATATTCAAAGGGATAATGATGAGGATATGCAATGTAATAATGAAATTGTTGCTTTGCATAAGCAGCATATTCGGAGCGCGGTGGACTGGAGCTGTGATTTACTTCAGAGCGCTCTGACAGGCGGGACGGACATGTTTGCTGTTGAGGCAGTTTAACTTCTGCCCTCGCAGCTACGGGTCACGACTCTCACCAAAGGTCATCCTGCTGTCTCGGATCACAATCAAAATCACACTTGTCCATTCAATTGCAGTCACATGCTCAGTAACCAAGAACATTCTTAGACACAAAATATGTGTGTTTTCTGAATACACATGAAGCCTTTCATTCAGACTTAAATCTAGTTGACTGCAGTGTCTGTGTAGACAAAGAGGATGCGGGCTGGCTACAACCTTCCAGTGTGTCTGTCGAAGCAAATAATGTCAATTGCCATGACAGAAACAAATGATGTGCTAAGCACGCTATTAACATTTGCATCACAGCGTGATTAAAGTGATCATCTATTGTGACTAAATCAAGTTTAACAAGGCCTGTTGCATCATTTAACACCTTCCAAACAATGCCCTTTGGCACTGCAGTGAGCTTTGTGACTACACAGAGGAAAATAAGGGCTGTTTGTTACATAAATGCTAAATTGTTGTGCTTGAAAACATTGCAGTTTCTCATTCAGAAGCATCAGTTACATGGGGAGTAAATCGCATAATTGCATCATATTCATCTGAAAATATAGGCAAAGGCACACTTACGAAGCTTTACTCTATTTCTGTCACATCACCTTCTCTGTGTGACAAAACGTGATGAGCTACAGAGATGAATGAAAGCTTACAACTGAGTCTCATAAACTCGAGTCTGGTTCTCTTAAAAATATGTCCGTCAGCAGTTTTGTGTAATTCTGTAATGCAACTATGATTTATAAGCGCACACTTATACACTTGAGAGCTGATAGCATGAATGCATGAGTGTTGTGTTTCAGCCTTTATCAGCTAAAACCAACTGTTTCCCTGCTTCTTACCTTATCTTACTCTGTTACCCTTTTTTTAAGTAAAGGCACCGATCCCCAATAAATTGTTATAAATCATATCCGTCTGTATTACAATGGCTTTTTAAGAGGTTAATAGAAAGTAGTTATGAATACAAATTGAACGGATAACAACTATGACAACGACCATTTACTCTCCATCTCTTTGTATATGGTGTACACACAATGGATGCAATAGCATTTTACAGTACATATAGCATTTCTTGTTAAAGTTGGGAAGAACTGCAGCCCAAACTTTATTAGCTCAGTGAAGGAGATGCGGTAGTTGAGGTTTATTCCCAAGAAATCTGTAGACATACTGGCATCTCATATTATTCCAGGGTCAGATCTCTTGAGCTTGAGTTAAAGTTTATATTTCAGGTCTGTTGAATCACGATCAGCTTATCCGTACCGACAGGGGTAAGGAAGGCACTAGACCACAAAATAGAACCCACTAAAAATCCACAAAGAAGACGTCATGCGCCCTTGGTCATGCGATAAGGAGCAGTAAAAGCAATAACCACCAGTATAGATTCTAATCTCCACTTCTGCTGCTATTTACAAAGGCAATAGACTCTGGACAAACATAAGCTAAAATATCTACATTCTAAAAACTAACTCTAAAACACATGCACATGGGGCTACTAATTGGTGTGTGTGTGTGTGTGTGTGTGTGTGTGTGTGTGTGTGTGTGTGTGTGTGTTCCACAGCTTTCTTTCATAATAAGTCAGTCCAGAGGTCTGAATCACCAAATGCTTAATTAAGTATAATATATATATATTCACAAAACGCATGTAAACCATAAGTCACAAACAACAACACCACAACATTTGGATGTAAGATGATGAACACACTCTGACCACCTGCACATTCTCCCTTTAAATGAAAGAATGGACAAATACAAAGAGCGTTTGTGCTGATTAATGATGGAGTCATGCATCTCTATTTCGTGCCAGCATTGTCTGTCTTTAGTAATCCATTTGTTCCCCTCAAGGTTATTGTTATTAACATGGATCTAGCAAAAAGCTTGGATGGAGAAATAAAGTGCTGCAGTGGGAGACACCTTTCCCAACCCTTTCAGCACCAAGCCATTGACTCCTGCCATACGATTCCCTGCACTAAATGCCACTTAAGCTATTACAAGTTTTCAGCTGAGTACAGCGCTGACCCGATGGGGCTGAGGACAAAGAGAGAGCACTGACAGGGACACTTATGAAATGCCAGCAGAGAATTGCCACATCAATTCGATGTGAGGCTGTTTCATGGCCGCTGAGGCTTTGAGTTTGACACAGACAGCTGCGATTGCCCACTATGCCTCAGCAAGATGATTGCAGTGTGTTCTCCTGCATCCTTACAATACATGCAGGATCACATGCTCATACTAGATTTCTGGCTTATCCAGCTGAAGGAAATGGCTTGTCTCACGGAATGGCATCAATACACTTGTAACTTTTAGGCAACCTTGACATAATTGTGCCATAAATGTAACTGACAGCTTTGCAGGCTCTTCCTGACTTGTACTCAATCATAACTATATCACTGCCCACACAGAGGACATAACCTTCAATTCAGTTCAATGGCATGCTATTGTAAGTTTGCATGATGATGTAAAACATTTTACAACGTATGAAGCTGCATAATTTTTGAGATGCAGCACCTAATAAAAGAATAGTTTGACATTTTGGCAAAGCCAGCAGTCGTGCTAGCTAGACTTAGCATTAAGTCTGCAAACGGTGACACTGGCTCTGTCTAAAGGTAACACGCTCATAATTAACGCAATACCTCCATTTGTTTAAAACCTCTTAGAAGGTGGGCAAATTTACCCGAAAATACCTACAAACGACATACCCAAAGTAAATTGAGAGCTGCTCTTCAACCATTTGCACCGGCTGCATGATTTTGGTCCCATTCAAAAGATAACTCTCTTATTGTTCTTGCAGAACAGTGAAGAATAATTCCAAGTGCTTCTGGCACTGAGTAATAGTGGTCTGAATATACTGAATTTGAAGAAAATACACTCCGCCTGAAGTTTGTTGTTGAAAAAGATGTCTGAAGATGGGTATAGCTGGTAGTCCCGAGCTGAAATACACAATAGAAACATAGAACCAAGTGTTATCAAGTTCACCACCAAACTTCAGATAAAAAGGATAAAAATTTAATTTATTAGACAGGTTTGTCTAAGAGTAACACCAGGCGTACACCAACTGTGTAATATGTACATGTACTGTACATATTATAATATTTATTAATAAATATTTTTTTTTTCTATTTATAAATAACTATTATATACCCATATTCACTGTTAGTGGGTGGGCACTTTCTTATCAAGTTGACACTCATTGGCTCATGAAGGTTGTAAAAAACCCATCGAAGCTCCGATTGGCTAAATGAAGTGTCAATCTAACGCTGAGAGCCCGCGCTAAAACCAGGACGTGTCTGTACCGTGATGAGCGCACGAGATATTAAGTTATGACTGTTTATGATCACACAATGTAAAAATCGATCAGCTGATTTCACAGATTGCAACACCTGTTCATGGACTTTTATCGTTGTGACGATGTTCACAGTGGATATCTTTTTCCCGGAAACGAACGTGTGGACCTCTGGCAATGCTTAAGGAGCGTCTTTTTCAAAATATTGCTGAAAAGAGGATATTTATGAGGCTTTATAGGTAAGTGGGCTCAAAGTTATGATTTTGATTTTGAGTGTACTTGCTAGTTTGAGGAGCTGATTGTACCGCTGTTGTGATTTTCATCTCCATATTAAAATAGATGAGATTCTAAGCTTTCCAAAAAAAACCTTTTTTTTTTTTTCAGAATTCAAATATGTACATGTACAGGTGCAATAAAACACCTGCTGGGCCCGCTGGCGGGCCGCACACGGTAAGAGGGTTTAACCAAAAGAGTCATATCCTGGACAAATACTTGGTCAAAAGGAGAAGTTTCTTGGAGTTGCATGGCAACTGCTAAGCTAAGCTAACGGACGGCTGGCTCTAACTACATATGAATCATAAAGACATGAGAGTGGTGTCGATCTACTCATCTGTTACTTGGCAAATAAGCATGTTTCCCAAACTATTCCTTTAAGGAAAAATGTGAAGTACAACTTACATGCTCTATCAGTTCCCTGATCATGCCGTTCCACTGGCCCTTCTCATCCTGGGAGCCGTATCTCCCATCAGGCACCAGGCGGATCTCATACGTGAAGCCCAGGACATTGGCGAGCTCCTTGAGCAAGTCGATGCAGAATCCTTCGAAGCGGTCGTTCCCAACCAGCGCCTTGTCAGACTTCTTAAGCATGACGTATGGCTCCTCCTGCACAGACCCAAAAGATCAAATGAAAAGCAATGGTGAGGTCAGCTTTTTCAATTTGTTTCTGCACATGCACTTAATTGAAGCAAAGTGATCTGAGCTGATGAGTCGCTGTTGCATTTAACAGGCAGTGACAGCAGATTCAATTTCAGTGTGCGGTACAGGGAGCGTTCAAATATGAAAGACGGCTGAGGTTTTACTTACATAGATGTATTAACGAAGGGAGACCTGAGTTAATTTAAGAAACTAATGTAAATTGAGTGCCCTGCTATAGGGAGGGTAATGCACATAAAAGGAAGGTTTATACTATCAGGTAAATCAACCTCTCCCCCACACTGCTGTGTGTTGACCTATATAGTTGGTGCACAGGTCTGTTTGTTTTACGGTCAGGTAGCTGACACTCTTTACTGGCCTGTAATATCGTGCCTGGCTGCTCATAATTCGGGCCTTATAAAATCCTGATTAGGAACAGAATGCCGCAGTGAAATGGAACATGCCCACGATGTTGCCTTCTTCAATTGACACCAATCTGCGAGGGTGAGCAGCTGAACTGATGCCTGTAGTGACAATGACTAACACAGAATAGCTCATAAACGCATTTCAGAACATGTTGGTCCATTTCTGCAAGAGCTATAATACAATATATTGCCTCCAATAGCCAAATTTACATTTTACAACTGAGTTCAGAAACAGCGTAATTGGTTTTCTTGTTTTGTGTTTTTTTTTTTTTTTAAATGGAGCTTGTGTGGCACTAAAAATATATATAATAGTCAAAAAGGAGAAAATAAGCAGTCTTTATTCCCTCAGGATTTGTTTTTCATGGGAGAGGTGATGAGGTTGGGGGGGGCAACACAATATAACACCATGTGCTGGTTGTTTAGGTTAGTTGCCTGCAAAGGACAGTGTGAAACTAACATTAAGCTGGACATAATGTATTCCATACATTAACCTACAATGATGATACACATCTTTTAATGGTTTGCAATCAAACATACGAAGCCACTTGGACATCACCATTTGGATGGCCTTTTAAATAAGTAATAAGTTATGAATATTTGATGACAATGCATTTAGAGAGCAAGAGCTTAGCCACAAACTTTGCTCAAGTCGTCCAATTAACTTGATCAAAAAGTTTGCATGTTAAGGGAAAAAGTCATTACCATCTGTTTCTAGCCTTCCAATTCTTGCTATTCCCCAAGGTTTGGACTCAAATCAAAGTGTTTATACCAGTTTTACCCTCACAGTCGCAGCATGGGCGTGCATAACAGAACGAGGAGGGAGGCGGGCTTGTGCAGAGACATTATAGGCAATGGAGTGCAAACAATTAATGTAAGGGGGAAAACACATTAGGCGCTTTAATCTCTTCGACAAAGTTATCACTATAAAGCTGTCAGACGTCTTGTTCATGCATCACTTGAATCAGTTTGATGCAATGTCATTACACTAAGAGGGGAGATTGATATTAAAGTTTAAACTCTCTTCAGCAATTTCAAAGTAGGCAATTTTATCATCTTAAACTAATGATTCCCAACGAAATAGAAAATCGAGGAACATGTCAGAAATACCCACATGCACTTTAAGGCAAAAATTATCCTTTTTTTTTGGAAACTTAAAAAAGGAACTGAAACACTTGAACTGCGGTACTAAGAAGTGGTGTAAATGTAGATGTGTTTCTCTCATACTACAACATAACACCAGCCAATACTGGAACTTCCTAGTGCAGTAGTTTAACATTACACCACTTAAATCCTTGTTCAATTTCTCCTCTTTGAGAACAAATTAACATAGATGGCACCTGATAGGCATTAATTATGTTCCGCCTTGGCCCCACTTGTCATAATTACAGCCCTGTGGTCCAATATAGGCATAATGATAGTGTTTATCGTTGTAGCCTGTATAGCTGTCCTAAAAAGGTGCAGGGGGGGAGGGGGATTTGTGTCAACACCTCTCTGATAGCTCCACAAAGACCCCAACAGCCAGTGACAGTGTTAAGTACACACAACTAGGGATCTACAAATGAATGCAATGTCAAGTTGGGGGAGGGATCACCTAGTTCTCTGCATCTGCAAATGTAATTATTGCACGTCTCCTTTTTTCATTTAACATGCTCATGATGTGACTATAACATCTCATCTGAATCACTGATAATAGAAACTACTGTGGCTAAAGCTGTCAAAGCTTCCTGTCCTCACACGGCATACTTAAGCAGTTTATAATGATGGCCGCAGATTCAACATTTTAAATTCTTCTCTCCCCTTGATTTTAGACTAAAGCAGGCTTCTCATTTCTAACCGGCGTTCAGCTGAAATGACAACCGTCTCTGGCCTTTTATTAACTGTAGCTAGAAATACGTAAGCTAGCTAGCCAGGCCTGGTAACGGTTGCAGCAGTGAAACACACTTTTAAAACATTCCTTACACTTTTTCTCTTGCAAACTTTAGTTTTGAAAGACTAAAAACAAAAACTACCATCCTAACTCCTGAATGCTCAGTGAGTATCGCTCCTACTACAGGCCTGTGCGCACAGCTTCAATATGTGGGGGGGGAATCCAACGCTTGACAGGACCGCTGTGCCTAGTTATGGTGGTTGAACTATGATTGGACAATCTCTGTTTGGCAGACGTGTGAACGTTCAGTTATAATACAGTATCCTAATGTGAAATCTGTGTGCTATGTTGTGCTGTTATGCTATGTGCTTGATGAAGCAAATATTGTATGTGTCCTTAACTGGAGAAAAGACATGTAGACTGAGCGCACTTCTTCGAAATGATGCAGTGCACTTAGAATAGCGTAGAATATAACATGGCCGATGCTCGGAAAGAGCTGAATATAAGAGCTTGTTGTAAAGCTTGAATTCCAGCAGTATTACCTGAAAGGAAAACAGAGAAGACGTGAAGGGTAATATATCTTTCACGGCAGGATACACAGGTGACCTACCAGGATGGTGGTGATGACGAGGGAGCGGTTAGCTAGGGAATCGGTGATGTTCATCCCTTTTCGCTTCGGCAGTTCTGTGATGTTGAGACCACCCGACACACTCCACTTCCCCACCTGCGGAAGAGGAAAACCGTGTAGCTAAGTGTTCTGTGTCTGTTGGTGGACTGTGACCCCAGCACACTCCACCGCCAACAAGTCTCCCACATTAGTGCCAGGTTGAACACATCTCGGGTAGCATTAGGTGATTGGCTGAGTCACCTTTTATCCCATCAGGCCAAGGTGTTTTGGAAAGCAAGGGTTAGTTATGTGTATGTCTTGAAATAAATTAAACATGACTGGCAAATAAAAAAAAAACCTGAATAATTTGATGTTAAAATGATGGACTTAACATGTATTTTTGTAAAAGAATAAAACACTGCAGATTGTAATTAAATTAAAAACAATTTTCATAAAATGCAAACGTACTAAATCTCCTCCTCACATCTTTAAACTAAGCCATGCATCTTTTTTACATTAATTGATTTTGAAGTACACAAGTAATATTATATCAATGATAATGATTCATTACATGTTGAGATTTTTTTTTGACGTGGTTTAACCTGCATGAAAAAATAAATATTATTAACATACAAGGTTACAGTTATTTTGAATGAAGGTACAGCATGGGGCTGCTGGTTGGATCACACTAAATGTAATTTTGCTCTGCAGACTCAGAGAGATAAGCCAAGAGATTTGAACAAATAAAAGGATTTATACATGCGAGAAGCCCTCAGGCAAAAAGCTCTGCATATTGTAGAGACACTCTGGAACATATCATTAGCACAAATAGTCCTGTGGCTGTCGGTAACAATCTCTGTTTGCAAGTCGAGCCCTCCACCAAACCCTCCTCCTATCCCTCCTCCGCTTTCTATATTACTACAGACACAGCTTTTAATATTCACTGGGGTTTGTGCTTGAGGTGGATCCATTTAAAGACATACAGCCTCTCACAAAAAAGCAATAAAAAAAGTCTGTTAATGTCCTCCCTACCTAATCCAGAGAGAGGCATATGCTCATATTTCAAAAGCACATTAGTTACAGCTTGTCACACAACCAAAGAGGACTCCAGGAGAGAGATTTAAAAATATCTGTGAATGCTTCCGCTTTGCAAAGATTATTTTCTAATTGTACCCAATTACAATTAGCTCAATTCATTACACATGATAAGCAAAAGACTTGATTCAAAAGTTATTTACTAGTGCAACAACATTGAGAGCATTACGTTTATGTCGTCCTCACGATGCATGCTGGCACTGAGGGAAAGTGGCACTCTGAGAACCTGTTCATAATCCAAGCACAAGCTCAAACTTGTGCTAATATTCAATTACAATGGATTAGTTGAGAAAAGTCCACCTCTTAACAGGCTCAAACAGTTAAAGCCGATTCCACGGATATACACTACAAGAGGAAGAAAAAGAAAATCCAGCAATCCGCAGCACGCTGTTGGATCAACGCTAACATGCTTGAGCATGGGATTTGTCAGAGACACAATGAGAAGATGCTATTGTGGCATCAAATACTTTTACAAGATGACTATGCTTCAACTTAATTGACCACACGCAGGACATGATGCCAGTGAATAAGAGAAGAATCCTTTCAAAGCAGCAGTGTTACAAGCTCTATTCTTGAACAGAAGGGTTACAAGCAGAAAAGCCCCCGCTATTATATAGTGTTGAGCCTTTAGGGAGTACTTGAGGAAGTCATAATAGGACTTATCCCTATTTGATGTATTCATAATGTATGAAAGCCCTCTTGTAGAGAAAAGCTGTAATAGTCCAGAGGGCACTTAGCCTTCCAGTATAATACAATAAGTTCTACATTACCAACCTTTTAGTTCCTTTTTTTCTTCTTTCTTTTTTGTAAAACATGTTTACACAGTTCATTACCAGCAAACAGCATTTTGGGCATCACCTCAAATTATCATTAAGAGAGGCTGCAATTAACACCCTAATGTGTACCCTAATCCAATTTGCTTTATGATCCACTAACTTATGCTTATGTTGAAACAGCCAATTTGCTTCCTTGTTAGGAGGTAAATGATACTGTCAAACTTGCATTATCTGTTTCACACCGAGAGGAAAATCTGAAGCGTATTTGTGAGATCAATAATCCATTAAATTATTTTTTATGATTTACAGTGCGTGTGATTTTCTTACATCTCGGCAAACAATGCATTGAAAACAAAGACAAAATGTACCTTTTCAAGCCCCTCCTCCTTTAGACTGACGATGTCCAAGTCGAAGTCTGTGCGCAGACCACTGGTCTTGTTGAATGACAGTCTCCCCGTCAAACCATCCCAGTGTGACTGAAACATAATACATCTCATATTCAAACGCCTGTGAACTATGCAATTAATACAATAATCTTTTGGGGGCTTATAATGCGTAATTGTCTCGTACATTTATGTACATAACAAAATATTTGGTACACATTACAATATGACAAAACAAACAAACAAATAAGAAATTAACGACTTTCAAAAAACAACCACACGCTACAACACCCTCCATCTTACACTGAGGGTAAATTTGCACACACACACACACACACACACACACACACACACACACACACACACACACACACAAACCATACAGGATACATTTCCTTTTTTTAATTACATTTTACATCTCAACGCCTCCAACACATCTTCCCTCCAGACTACGGAGTTAATTAACAACCATCTCCTTTTTCTTGATTCCCCATGAGGGGTAAAAACACATAACTGCCCCCTATTACGAATCCCTGACACCCGCCACCTCCACAGACGTGTTTATAGGCAAACACACAACAGTCTACATCCGGGCTCTTCTCATACTTATGGTTGAAGCCATCTTTCAGCACTCTTGATGCAAACTCTTCATACCTGTATCTGACTGTCATTGTGTGTTTTAGTGTAGTCTTGGCATTTGTACAATTGTGGGGGAGTCCTTTTTGTCATATGTCATACCAAGATTTATTATTCATTTACTCTTTTCGTCTGTTGTGATCTTTCTGCAAAAACAGATTTTGAATTGTCTATCGGTGTCATATTCATTCAGTCACAGTGTGCGAGGCAGGCACTACATCTCTAATAAGTCTTGGTACAATAGAGTAATCAATCCCCGTGTGTCGAGTTGCACCACTTTTCTGATATTTAAAATCCGAAACTGTCACAACCCTAAAGGCTATAGCTCTTACTTGTCTCCCTTGTAGCTTGCCAGAATGTGTTGTGGGAAGATCGAAGCTTCAAGGAGAAATTTGTGGCACTCTCTTTTTTTCAACCCCCTCATACCTCATTCCATCTGGCCTATCTCCACTGAGGTGGGTGGCATGTTCAAACAGCTCTAATTCAGAGAGTGACATAAATGCCTCAGCCACATCACCTCCGAAGGGCCAATTCGACCTTCAGAACATGTCAGACGCCTGTCTAGAAGAGAGCGTAAATCAGCCACGAGTATGTGCTTTTATAACCTAACACTACAGTGTTTTTGTATAAGGACAATGTAATGCTATTTCATTGGCTTTAGTCGTGATCACTACAAGTCACTAACATGGCCGCTAATGGTACGGCCTGTTGGGAACGCTATCAACTGACCCTATGTACCACTCAAACAAAAAAAACATTGTTTGTTGTGCATTGTAATGGTTTGCGATATTGTGTTTGCACATTTGGCAGACAGGCAGGCATTGTTGCTCCAACTCAGACACAAACAATAGTATTCAAGGGTGTCGTGCCAGTTGGGGATGTGTAGCTCAGAAACACAACAATATGGGCCAACAGATTTGAGGGATAGATTTTACACTCTATACAATACATGTTTGGTCTTATTGGAATGGTTGAAAGCAGTCCCATCATGAGTGGAAGGAGAACATTTGCATTGGCTCAGCTTCCAACATAGCACTAACAATAACTATGGTGTTACAAATGGATGGTTGCACATTGTAACTCTAGTTCTATAAATGAAGACGGACAACAGAGCTCTTTACTTGAGGCTTAACCCCTCATTTCTGCCAACCCACATACTAAAAATAGGATTAAATGCACTTTCAGTTCATCCCTAAAGGCCCTGCCTCCACCACCTCCTTCAATTTACCACTGACCCTCTTCCTCATTGACTAGGTCTTCAAAAACTAAAGAAGCAGCAGGGATGGTTTGCTCCAGAGCTCCTCCTGTATCCACAGAGCCAGGGTTAACATGGCACAGGTTGCTCTATATAACAGGCCTCTACAGATTTAAGGGGCAAAGCATGATAACTGTACCCCCTTCTTAACTGCTGACAAAACTTGGGTCAGCTTGTCTCTCTGGAGTAGCCAAGTGGCACTGTTTTAGTAGAAGGCGAGAAGACACAGGACACAACTAACAATATTATAGATAGCTTTTGGCAAACTAGCAAACACCTCACTGCTCTTAGTGGGCTGAAGTGAAAACACAAGCACCAGTCTTGAATCCCAACAGGTCCAAATTCCAAGAAAGTCCTGAATACACATGGACTGTGATCACCAAACAGAAAGAGGAGGAACACCAGGAGGGTATAAAACATATATTCCCTACCCCTCCTATCTTTGCAGCTCAAGAAAAGATGGGTGATCATTGTGTTTGAAAACCAGTGGAGAGAAAGAGACTGGTGCTATTATGGAAGACCAGGCTTTGCTCTCTCAAGGCTGCTGCCTGCTGGTGATGGAAAGCCTTGGAGGAGCCACAAATGGTGGCCATTTCCAACCTGCCACCCACCCACACTTTCTTTCAAAGCAGATGCTTTAGGGGAATCAAAAGGTTATATTTATTCTCCTTTTGAGCCCTGATACTTCCTCTGTTTACCATTAATATCATAACATGAGTTCAGGGTCACCCTGGATTCTCTTCAGTCAAGTGGATGAACCACATGAGGAGCCCGACACACGTCTATTCTTCCCTTTGTACAACTGGGTTGAATGTGCAGGCCAAAGGACCTAAAGTGTGTGAGAGAGACCGCTTACCCGCTGCTCCCCCACCTCTCTCATTGGAGGAAAAGTGCAGGCCAGGCAATTTTTGCGACATCTGAAGGTGGCCAGCCCCAGCCATAATGGCAGCTTACTCTGACTTTGGCCCTGGTTGCTCAGTGGTGTAGCAATTTTACTCTTTAACGTCTTCAACATCTCGATGGAGAAGGATGCTTTCATGCAGTGGATGGGTCCCTGTCATCACCGTAAATCTGAAGAGAGATCCTCTCTGTAAAATAAGCCCAAACTGGCTAAAAAGTGTTTGAATCTAGTTGCAAACGCAGTCGGGTCGCTTACCGTTAAGCCGTGTAAAGCACCGACAGAGACCTAGCCTGTGCATGGAGAAACTCTTTGGACAAAGACATGGGTACTCAACTGAATTTCTCATCCATTTTGCTAATGATAAGTGGCTGAGGAAAGAGGTTTAGCTTTGCCCTTTTATATGGACAGCCCCTCGTGGCCATCATTCTGATTGCTCTGTGGGTATATGCAAATGTATTTGGCAGTTACCACAGATGAGGGTTCCTGGTTAGAGGGTGAAGCCTGTCTAGAATACAGTAGATCCAGGAGGTTAATTTTAATTTTGCAATAATAGTGGCGATTATAGGAGGAAAAAGCAAATGGAATTCCTACCTTTTTGTAAACCACACCCAGGACAAATACAAATACAAATTGTTTTGTTGTTTGAACAAATTAATATACAAATAGCAGCATCTCTGCACACCCTTAATCTGCCATTTTGCCCAGGCTTGTTTGTGTATTCTGAAGCACTGTCAGACTCTCATGTTAGATTAAATAAGAGCCGATTACACTCGTTGTGCTTTCAAAAGGTTACAGTACGTGCTTTCTGGAAAATAGGTTATGAATACAGGGAATTTATAAAGCTGACAACAACACTGCTTTGATGTGTCTATCAAGGCTTGGTTTGTTTTGTGTGTGGATATGATTGATTTGCTGGGTAAATATCCAAGTCCCAAATGACAACACAGTCCTCACTCCACTCCCAGTGTCATGTTCACCACTCAATCAGTATGCTCTAATATCAATAACACTTAAAACAAATAGCAATAGGTCAAAGGTGTACCGTCACCTCTTTGATGAAACTCATGAAGCGCCCTCCAAATCTCCAGGGTTTGTGGCGGTGGCACTGCAGCGAGTTTACCGTCATCTGCGGAGCGTGCTGGTATGAGACGGATACAATGTGGACTGCATCATAGGTCAGAGCCGCATCTGTCTGAAATAAGGGGTGAACATTAATTCAGCCGATGCCTTTGGAAAGACTAACAGTTTGGTCACCATCAATCTAATCTCCACACTGATAAGGAAAGATCCCAAGGAGCAGGCTTTATTTATTTATTTATTTATTTTCTCATATCACTTTTATACAGACGTTACATTTCAGAGCAATTATAACCTGACTGTTAGTTCATTCTAGATAACAGACCTTTTTAAAAACGTAATAAAAAAGAATAAAGCTAATAATGAAAGGAACAATTAAAGGGAAAAGCATTGTATTATTAATCTTATAATAACATATAAAAACATATAATATCAAATCAATAGGATTTGCACATTAGTCGACATATGACACAACAATTCATTCAAGTAAATGAGCCCCCATTAAATTAGCTAGTTAAATAAGGTCAATATATATAACATTTTAGACCTACTGTATATGACTAATCAGCAATTAATATCTGGCAGTATGTCACAAAAGGCCCTCTGATTAATTACAACCTGCACTATAATAACCATTTATTTTAGACTACAGATCTATTTTACTGACAACTGTAGCTACACAATCTGTAACAGCCAGCCTAAACAGCCTGTAGGTATGGATTCAACAAGAGCTGGAAGCTTTCCATAAAGATATCTCTGTCTTGATAGCATAATTACATTTCTGCAGATTTGTTGGTAGCTAATTTATGCAATGAACATCTTGCTCTATCTCATCCCAAACAGGCTGTACTGAGTTTGATATCTGGCCTGTGTGGGCCATTGGAGTAAGTCCCTATCATTTTCCGAGAAACATACTGAGACAATGGTGCAATATCCATTATAAACTATCCATTTGAAAAAGAATGGCTGTAAAGGGATGCACCTGGTCGGAAACAATGTGAAGGGAGAATGGCGCGTCCAAAGGATAATTGGTGCGAAAGAGCGTAATGAGGGTTCTCTACAGCATTATATCATCCCCGTCTGTACCGTTGAAAGCGTAAAAGATAACCCAAAGGATTTGTGCTATTCTTGCCAATATCTGACCCTGCCATCAACATGCACGAACAGGTCCGGGGATTTTAGCTCTCTGTAGCTTCAGCTTTTTGCCTGGATAATGGTAGAAAAAGTGGACTCCATGGGTGTAATGACAGGTTGTCCTTTCTGAGACCTCAGCGGTTCACTGAAGTATATACAGTACGTACATTGCATACCTATGTGTAAGCTTGACTTATGTCTGTCTTCTAACCTCTCCTAATCAAGACATTTTTTCGTGTAAATAGGAGACATTGGGTTCCACTCAACCCCAGTGGTTACAAACAATAGTTGTTTATAAAAGGCTGGAACCACTCAGTACGGTTCGGATGTTCATACCACTTTTAAAATCACTTAAAGTATGCATCTGTCCCATTCAACATTTAGTCAAACTGGAGCTGAACTTCTCAAATCTGTTGACGCTTTTCATGCAGCGTGTTTTGTTTTATTCATACATGAGCCACAGCCTGGAAGAGTCAACTGTTTGTAAACATCATAAGGCGTACTAATAAAGTGATGGCTCTATATCGTGATAGTTATTGCTGAGGTAAAAGAGTTTATGGTTTACTGTTAAGGTTAAAACCATTTCTGGGAAAAAGCCATGATAGATAGAAAGATGTTTCCTTTTTCTATTGACATTTTTGTGACTGACCTTAAATGGAACAAGAACACAGAAGTAATAAAACATACCGTCATGATGCCCTCCAGCAGGCCTGAGTCAGGTTTAGGTGGAATCTGCCTTTCCATCGACCATTTCTCCACGATGGACGCAACCTGGGGATTATCCACGTTGAGGATACGGAAGCCGGTCATGTTGACACCACAGAAGCGATATGGCTCCAGGTCGATGGCCATCAGGTCCTTTTTTAAGAGACAACAGTAATAAAGGATTCTCATTTACTCTGCCAGCACTGAGCATCTTTGTTTAAAGTATTCATACTGGATGCTTTCTCCTCACATGAAAAGAGAATGATGAAGCTGCTGATTAAAGTGATACTATTTTAAGACCAAATAGAGTAAAAGGAAGGAGACACACATTAGTTTTCAATGTCAAATTAGGAGATTTCAGCATAGTGTCTGGAAGCAGTGTCTGTGTAATAAAAGAAACTAAATAGCTCTGGTGGCGGAAGTCACTTTCCTGCGAGCAAACCTTTTAAGAATTGACAACTTGTTATTGTTTTTGTGCCTACATAATAATGTATTTCACTGCATGAATGACAAGCGTGTGTTGTTCATTTAGGTGCACATTTCTTATTTGGGATTTTTTTCTCCCAGTTTAGACAAATTAAAGAAAAACACACATTTATTCGGATCATATTAATAATCCAATATGAGCATTCCCTTGGCAATTTCTTAGCAAAAAAAGCAATTCAATTTGAGCTGCTGTAATTTCTGGGGCAGCCATTGCAGCTGAAGTGTGAAGTCACATGTTGACACATGTCGTGACGGAATAGGCCAGGGGGCTTGGAAAAGACATTTGGATGAACATAGATATTTCATTAGCACCCTGTGGGGTTAGTGCCGCGGGAACGAGAGTGTGTAAGACACTTACTAAAGAATGGTTGCCGCCAGTCACTGAAATATTTCTCCTCTTTTATTGCTTTCCCACTAGAACGCAGTACAGTACTTTCTTTTGTGAACAGAGGATCAAAGTAAATCTCTGTTGTTCTATATGACATTCAAAAATGCTCAGAAAAGTAGATCAGGTTACAAGTTTCTTAGCTTTGAAGCTAAGAATACAAATAACTGAGACAGAATTGTTAGTAAAAAAATGTAATTCGTCTTTTGTGACATCCTCATTTCTATTATGGCATTTTGAGATGTCAGAAAAGGGACTTGTTCCAATTATAAGGTCACCTTTTGCCGCACCGCCTTGTACACACATTTAGAACACAAAATCAACATAATCCTACAGGAGCATTACGCTGAAGTCTTTACCCAGAGAACGTGCAGTACGTGTCTGAGTGCTGCACACAGAAGTGTTATGGAGGTGGCAAACATAACAAAGTTCTTAGCTCCAGGTTCACACAGATAGCTGTGACAGGTTAATTTTAAAGGACAAGGAAGTTATTACCCCTGTTGCCTTTTCACGCTCTAATAAGTCGGCATTTCCCCTCACCTCAGAAGATAAAACACAGACATCAGTGGATTCCATCGAGGGGAAATTGTATTGCCATTTGTACCACGCAAGTATTCATCATTTTGAATCAAATCAAGCCGCCAGGTATAATCTCCTTAATGGCGTGTCTATCAATATGACAGTTTATTGCTGCATTAGAGATATACCACACTCTGATTCCATAAAGATATCTTGGTGTCATGTAGAAAATCATATCAAATAAAAGTTTTTAAGTTAATCCTCTTCGCAAGGAAACTGTTAACACAGTACGCTGGCAATTTAAGTGGGTTTGTTGGTCTCCCTAGTAAAGCAATAGACGTGCGATACAAACATAACATATTGCAGAACAATGTCATCGCCACTCTGTCAAGTGTGAAAGATGACACACATCGTGCCAGCACCTTTGTGTCCTATCACATTACCACAACAGACTGGACGTGTGCGAGCGAGAGAAGCGAAAAACAGAGACGATAACAAAGAGTGAAAGGAACAGCAAACATCATGCTGGTATTCATTTCCATTCAGTCAGTTTGTCTCCAGATAGTCGGCGTCTCAGTGACGAGCAGCAATGGCTCCCTGCTGGCTCTGCTTGTATTAGTCAGACGAATGAGAACTTGCTCAAGATGGGAAGGAAACTGTAACATTACTCAGGTTGCGTTTAACATATTTGATAAAGGGTGGCGATGTATTTTATTTAATTGTCAAAAAATCTCATGCTCTGTGTGAGGCACTTGGTCCAACTGAAGACACACACTCAGCCGCCAGATCATTAGGTACACCCGGCTCATACGAAGGCAGTCAAACACGACATTCCTTTAATAAATCCTTCATGAATGAATAATGTTCAGTTTTTGTTGATTCAACTTGATCATTTTGGAGGCTTTTGGTGCTGTTGAATTCTCACTATACAGGTGTTTTTGTTTCTTACCCTACGCTCGTTGATATACGTGGGGTGGACAAAATAATAGAAACACCTTTCAGTAAAACAAAATACAATTCGACAGCACAACACAAGTGCAGCCACCAAAATGAGGATAAAGTTGAATCAACAAAAAAGTGAAAATAAGATATTACATTTTGATAATGTTCACAATAAATCTAAATATATGGCATTTAATTAATGTATTTCCTGTAAAAGCTCACAGAGGACCAATGTTGGTCTTTTCCAAACTTGGAACCACATTCAGTTTTGAATCTCAAGCTGTTGTTTTTTTTTTTTATGCTGCCATCTCAAAGACTTCTGTTGACTTCACTATAAAGCAGTGTTTACTAAAGAACACTGAAGACTCCATTATGCCTCCAGCTTGTCAAACAAAATTGATATTATGGACTTGGTCCAAACCCCCATTGGCAATTAGCCACTATTCATCAAAAACTCAAGCGGTGGGAGATGAGAACAAACGAGACTCTCATTTGCGTTGACAAGCATGGTACATTACCAGAGTGGTGAAGATATAGTGGTAATACTCTGTCATCATCCCCATGGTCTGGGCCTGGAAGGATATGGAGACAGTGGATGGGGAAGGAAAGCGTGAATGAAAAGAGACAGGTTGGAGAAAATGGTCATTTTGTCACGTCAGGGCATTTTAGAATCAAACAGAAAAATACCAAAGAGATGATCAAAAAGACTTCATCAGTAAAGAAACATATAGCCGGGTTTTAATGAGCATATTGACGAATACGCTGATCATTTTGTTTGGGCACGTTTTCTTGCTCTCGCTTGTCGGGATTTCTGCACCATATGTGGTCCACAGAATTGCAGAACAGCAACAGTACTTGACGCTTTTTCTATGCATTTAAATGGTTTGCAATGGCTCGGTGCACGTGACGTTATTCCAGCACAGGAGAGAGAGAGAGAAAGAGCCTTCAATCAAAAGAGCTCGGTAATCTTTGCCTCATATCCAAACACTCCATCACTGCCACTTGTTTTGCTCAATCTACATTCAAAGGCACCACATTCCCATGGCGCCTATTCTTTCCCATTTAATTGTACCATCTGTCGTGAAAAAGCCAAGGTTATGTAAATAAGATGCTAAGGCACATTTAGTTCTCCGTCTATAGACATCAAGCCAAATACATGACATTGAAACTTTGGGTCACGTTTTGTATTGTGAGCGGGAGTTTTCATTAATTAAAGTAATTTTTTCCCACTGCTGCATGATGGACTTACAGTAGGATACAATGTCATTCTGTTTTAATAAACCTCCATATGTTCCTAGTTCTACCAATACAGCGTCACAGCACTAAATAAAAATACAGGACAATAAAAGGCTCACAGGGGCATACTTCTCATTGTCTCCTATTCAATCTGAGAGGGAATATAACCTGACAGATGCATGTTGAGTGCAGTTGAGCCTGTCAGGGCGAAGACAGGACCCGACATATTGCCGAGAGTCGTGGCATGACAAACGAGATATTCCAGGGGCATAATGCAGTACTTGATATTTAAACTCTGTTAAAATAGTCGCGTCAGATCCTCCTTCAAATGCAGCCGAGTCACATTACACATTAATTCAACTCTGTCCTTTAAATGCTTCTTATTGTCGTGGATAGGACCAACCTTTCTGTAAAGCGCTGAATGGAGCTGACTGCAAATCTTAAGATACTGAAGTTCAGTAGCTCGTACGTTTAGTCACTGCTGCCTGCAAATCAGTCATCGGTGATATAGGAATATAAGTCGCTTTAGGTTTCTATTTTGAGTGATCTTACTTTGCAATATTAATAGTGGCCAGATTTACAAGATATTTAAAATATACTTGTATTTCTTTTTAGTGTTTATTCACATTTTTTGCTAAAGTTCTCTGTTTCCATCCTCTCAAATGTAAATATTAGCAGTTTCTTTTGTGTTTCATTTCAATAAACTGAATATTGTGGAGTTAAAGACAAGGTAAATGATAAATATTCATCACAAGTTCCAAAAGACACAGTTTGTTGACATTTTACAGACCAAGATTAACTGAGAAAAATAATCAGCAGTTAAGTCAGCATTGAAAATATACCGTATTCACAGCCCTGATCTATATGGAATGACTGACAGACAGGTAATATATATATCCAATCACTTGTGTTTCCTTATTTTTAGAGCTGTAGTCTGTGCTGTAGTGCTCTGACAATTTGGTCATGGACGGAAACTGTCTGGAGCACTTCTTATCCTCTCAAGAGGACGCTGATTCCTCAGTGCGAGATGTGCAGACTGGCCACAAGCGAATATATGTCAACTCAGATCTCAATAACTTGAGAGGACTGACTTATTCAAATAACTTGGGACGGGAGGATGCATTTGGTAAACACGTTAACAGAAGCTGACAGCACACTAAATGGGGGGGGGGGGCTGTCCACCAGTCTGTTCCTGACATCCATAAAGCATTAGACCACCTGCACAATCTCTACTCTGTGCATCATACTGACAGTTCTTGGTTGACTGACGATCATTTATATCAAAATACGTTTTACAAAATAAGTTTAATAACAGAATAGACAATTTTTTGCATTGTTTTCTTTGCTCCCCATAAGGTGAAGACCCCGGATCCATTGTAAGAACTACACAATCCAGTTTTACAGACTATAATTTAAAGCCAGTTTCAACAGTAGCAAAAAAAGAAGATCTGTGCATCACATGAAACTATGACGTGTTTCTCTGCTTAACATCCCTCCAGGAAATATATCCCACACATGTACACACTTATAGATTGGTCAGTTTTAGATCGACACTGCTGTCGTTGTCTCACCTTTAATGTCTTCTGAGAAGGCAGGTGGCACCCCATAATGTCTCACAGCAGAACTTCACTGTTGCTAAATCATTACCGACACACCTTCTGCTGCTGCTCTCCTCCCGAGTTCTTGGCAAGTCAAAGCCTCCATATTTCTATCACAACACATCAACTGACTGCTAAAGAATCAACCGGTGGCAGTGACAGCTGTGTGGACGAGGACCGCATGCTTTCGATCGTTCGGCCGTGTTAAGATCCGACTGACATCAGGAGGCCTGTGCCGCGCGCTCTCACTGACCTGCTTGAGGACCTGCGCAGCCATGTGGTGACTGCAGTCAAAGATGATGCGAAACTCCCGGCTTCTCTTCATTTCTTTGAGGAGGGGTCTCGTGTCCTGCGAGTCGAGAGGAAGCTGGCGGATCTTTAGCCTAATGTTGTACCTGGACGGGGCCATTATCAGCTCCTGTAGTCTTATAAGACCTGGAGAAAAGTAACGGTACAAATAAAGACAAGGCCAAGAGCATCACATAGAAAACACAGTCCAATTGTTGTAGTTCATTGTTTATAGTGGAACTGAGTACTTTCACCTGTGCTGTCATCATATACCACAGTGGCGGTTTTCCATTTGAGAAACTGCACCAGGTCCAGGATGGCGTAGCTTAGTGAAGAATAATCCGGGTATAAATTGGCATAAAAGCTGTCCCTGTTGTCCATGGGGTGATGTTTCCATCGCACCTGGACGTGCGGCACTTCCAATGCATTGCAGATGGACTGCACAGCGTTTGACGATGAACTGTGCGAGGGCCCAAATATTGCAACTACACCTAAAGACAGCTGGTCACAAGCTGGAGAAGAGCAAGAGAAGAAAGCTTGAGAATTGCTCCACTAAATACCAAATGAGCCAACCTGATTATCAAACTAATACAGATACTGCTTTTTGTTATTTGACTGACCAGATTCTTCTCCACACTGTAAATCCTTGAATAAACACAGAACAACTTACCTTTTCTTGACGCCTCAAAGCTGTCGTAGATATTAATCCTCTGTATGTCATATGTTAATGTTGTGTTTGGCAACAAAGTCCTGTTTCTGTTAATGCTATTGACAGCAAATTTAAAGGCAAGCTCCTCCGCGCTAACAAGTGAAACGGGTCCATCTGTTTGTTCAAAAATCCCACCTGGAAAAACAAAAGAGAAAGAGACGTAAGGCCCAGGACAATTGGTCTGAAACATAATTGTAAAAGGAGAAACACAATTACAATTTTAGACAGGGCTAAATGGATAACATATTTAGAGGCATTTGCACTTAGGACTAGCAATGAGGGGAGCAGTGCACATGACACAAGCTATTACATTTGCTCAGCAAACATGAAGCAACCCTCTCCATTTTCAGAAAAGGCTGAAAACAACAATATAAGCTTTGAAGTCCAAAGCCATAGTGGGTTTCAGGAGTGTGTGTGTGTGTGTGTGTGTGTGTTCCATCAGAGCAGCAGGATATCTCAGGCTCTTGTCTTTCCATTAAGATGTCCTTTTATTTCAATAGAATACCACATTGGTGGAGCAGATAACTCGACTAGGGCACTCTTCTTTTACATAAAATTCAAAGGAAAGTATTTTTTCGTTTTTTTAGATGGACTGGACAACTGCTCAAAACTTACAAAACATATTTATGAGCACATCAAAGTGGAGCTCTGGTGGTGTGTATCAGACCATCATGCAGTGTAGAGGGAAACAAAACTTTACTTCTTTCAATAGTTTTGCAAAATAAATGTTTCTTTTTATGATATTGGCCCTGCAAGGCAGAACATAAAACTTAAACAACCAAATAAAGTATTCAATTATGTCACTTAAAGGGGAACTCCATATATATTATACACATAGACCAGTTTATCTGGAGAGAACTACTCAACTTGTGAAAAGGGGTGTATAATGTCTTCTATAGCTCTGAAAGGAGCTTTTTAAAATGATGATGTCGTGGCATTGGAGACTCACAATTAATAACAGAAAGCGTGCGTTACATGGAGCTTGAAAGAATTGAACATTGTTGCTTATTTGGAAATATATTGGAACTTATTCCACACTAGGAAACACTAGGATATGTGGGTGAAATATATCTCTTTATATTGTCTCTTGTCATATACTGAGGAAATCCAGCATAAAAAAAGAACATAAATCCAGTTATTTGGTCTTATTTTAACACAGGATATTCAAAAGTCAGAGTATTTGTTCTTTAATATTGTCCTGACATTAAAATAGTTAGTGCAAGTTCCACCAATTGGGTGTAATTGGTAACGTAACAAACATTACATACTGACAAATGTAAGACAACAAAGTCCCTCTGTAGTTCAGCTGAAGCCTTTAAGAAGACACTTTCGACAGCTTCTTTCGCCTTGATGCCTGGAGGAACATCAGCTTATGGAGAGACTGGCTCCTCCACCTCCACTCTCATCACATTATCTATTTCAATAACAAAGCAACGTGTCTCTGTCATTTTCCGTCAATTCTGAAAAAAGTTCACCGTCATCAAAAGTTCCCAAATGTCTGTACTTAAGTTTAACGTTTATGGCCATCATCTGAGCCATAAAGACAACCTTTTGAAAGCTGTTGTCTTCGCATTGAGATCACAAACTCTAAATCACTGCAGTGGATATCTTTAAAGTTATTTCTGCATCCTGTTTATGCTGATTTTGAGTTAGAGCTCTCTTTAGGATAACCTTAAGATTATCTAAATAACATAACTGAGAGAAAAGCAGCAAATCCTCACATTCTGCACGTGGGATGTTTGTCATCTTTGCTTCATAATTGGCAGAAATTGATGGTGCCAATTACTTTTCTGACGATCGGCTAATTAATTACTCAACTAATGGTTTCAGCAGTTGCTTTATTTAGTTGGAGGTAAGTTGGAGATTTTAGTACATTTCACTGGAATATTGATATTAATATGATTGTCTTCAGTTAGATGATTGAAATACTTCTTATAATAATCTTGGATTACCGTTATTAGGCACAGAAAGAAAAATCACTATAAAGGCTGTAATTTAATTAGGCCTAATGGGATTTAAAGAGCACTTAGTGATTTATTTTTATTTCAGTGTGTTTGTGTGTTATTTGCGTTTAAAGATACCACACACACACACACACACACACACACTGCCTGCCAACCTGGTATTATTTCACTAATCCCAGAGAATACCTGGTTGCAGAGAGCTGAGCTTGGAAATAGAACCTGTGACCCGCTGATGCCCCTGAACACACCCCGAACGCCTGGATAACTGAGTCGCATACCTCTGCTGCTGTAGGCAGAGTGGCAGCTCTGGAAGCCAAGCTCATCTTAGTATTTATGACTCAAAGCCTCCCTGGATTGTGAGGGGACGTGATGCATAAACCGCCCGGTGGAATGCGTCACATTAAAATAAATGAATCCTTCCATTTCATGGGGAAATCTCATTAGAGTACATTAAGTAATTGCTGGAGTATATAGTCATTTGACTGTTAAGAGGATAAAATGTGCATTGCTCAGAAGCACTTTAACAAATTTAATAAACAGAGGGAAAACCTGCTCCTTGGGAGGAAAATCCTGCGGGTAATTTGCTTTGCCCTTTTCAGAATTCTTCCAGCCTTAAAGCCTTAATGCACAAGCGCTCCCACAACTCCATCCAATAAGGGATGAGCAGCAGCACCGCACAACATGTGCTCTAATGATTGCAGAGATTGGAAAATTATGGAACATGTTTACAAATTCCCATTTCAACAACCACACTGAATGTTCTGTTATTGCAGTGGGCGCGTGCAAATTGAGATGCATGAAATCCAGACTTGTTCTTGTGAATCTCAGTCAAAAGGCTTCAAATTAGCATGTCTCCAATAGACAAGAACACAAAGGGCTTTAATTAGTCTCTAAGGTCCTACCACAATATATAAATCAGCCACTAATTGCAGCTGTTTCCATAATTTGTCCTTTGAGGACTTTGTGGATAAGCTGCATTCAGATGTATGTGAAGAGAGGACGACTCGAATTTAACTCTTAAACTGCAGAAAGTGAAACCAGACCGTTTTAACTTAATGTTAACAGTTAACAGACACTAAAATAAAGTGTAAAAATACAATAAAAATGTTATGTTACAGTATGAGTATGCAATATAAAACAAATGTTAAGCTTTAAATCATTTACTGGATCCTCCAGGAAGTATTTTTTCTAATTTCTTAAATTACAAATCTGCACCTGGTTTTACCCTGAGGCCTCGGTAACTAAAGTAACAATCCTGAGACGACATCTGCAGCTGATAAACGTTCTCCCAGCGGTGTTATAATGGTGCCAACATGTGTATGTGAAGCTTCCTGTATTGAAACACCTTGTCACACAAAGAAAAGGCATCAAGAAAGTACAAAGTCGTTATATATAAGGACAGTAATTTCATTACATTACAGTTCATTTAGCTGACGCTTTTGTCCAAAGCGACTTCCAGGAAGTGCAAACAATCATGAGGATACAACTCCGAACAGCAAGAATCTTGCAGGTACATTAGCTTCAAATAGGTGCAATCCTTTAAGTGCAGAACAACAGCTTCAAATAAGCCAAACAAAAGTGCAACATACAGAAACAATAGAATACAAATTCAACTATTAGCTACAAATAAGCCAAACCAATGTAAGTGCAACATACAGAGAACTGTAATAGATTACATGCAGTATATAGAATACTATATAAACACATATTCAGAAAGATTCTCTATGAAATGTGGCCAACGTGCGGATTACAAGTGCACACAATGTTATTACATATGCTAATAAATCCTACATAAATACAACATTTGGCCTGCATGTGAATCTGTGAGTGCAGAAGAGGTCTGCAAGGCCTGAAGGAACACAGACAAGCTGCGTCGAGTCAAATCCAGAGGTTTCACAATGTCAGCTGTACATGTCTGCGTTGTAGCATAACACATGTCATGTTCCCGCAAAACAACGTGGGCAAGCGCACGAGCATAAACCCACCCTGTGCTGTTATGTGCTGGCAAACTGCCTGCAAGCCAGCTTTGGTTGGAATCATCTGGGTACCGCTGAAAATACTTATTTTTAACATCTACTGCGTTTACAGACTTGAGACTTCAAAGAGAGCGATCTGAGTGACAGAATGACAGTCTGCCAAAACAAAGACACATTAAAATAGAATGATGCCGGGATTGTTTTCCGCTTTTAGTTTTCTTTGGTTCGATGACTTTTACAAACATGTTTGTGAAGTAATTCATTATACAGTTGATGATTTAATGCATTTAACATGTTTCTGCTATATCACACTTACTGGTAGTTCAATTCTATCAGAAATGACACAACTAGAACTACCTAAAAGGTATATTTTATATGTTAGTTGCATTGGTTTTCGTATTAAATGTCTTATTTGTGTCGAATGAAGTAGGCAGTGATTAATTTATTCTGATCTCAAAGCTGCTGTGATTAAATGGAGGCTGGTATGTTGTTTCCCCCACTATGATTATTCATTCATTCAATTGTTTGGGCTTACGTTTGATTGGAGAAGTCATATTTGTTTGCTAATGAGAGTATGTTTGTCCCTGTCCTTTTTTAAAATGATAACACAACAACACAACCCAAGGAATCAGAAACTTTTCATTATCAGCTGAGAAACTTCGTAGTTTTAAAGACTTATTTCTTTCTTTTCAAATAAATTCAGTGCCAACGATTTAAAAGCAAAGCAAAGTCATTTTTTGGTATCTGCACTTGCACCACGACTGAGGTAAAAACTGTGACACCATTGCTCTTGTTCAACATGTGGAGTCTGTGCGGAGGAGAGGCACGACAGATGACCTTTGCTGTTATTTTCTGACGAGCAACAATTTGAACTTACTCGCCGTTACAAGCAGCTTCACGCCAACATTGCACGCGATTTCATTACCTCGCTCGTCCCTCTAAACCGCTAAGACAGCAACAAATAACATACATTAAGATCTCAATCAGCAAATCAAAATGTAAAGTATTTCTACTCTATACCTCAGGACATCGATCACAATAGATGGACATGTGCTGCAAATACAAGTAGATATATCTTCATATTTTATTTTTTATTGTCCTCCATTGTATGCTACATTGTGCTTGTTAAAATAAATTCCTTGCCACGAGACAAACCAATGTGGAAACCCAAACAATGAAAATAGCTCATTATGCTCTCGGATGTACATATGTGCTCGCCAACTGCATCTCGGAGTGTTGCTCTTTTGTACTTTGTTTTCACTGGTGGGATTCCCAATCTCACTGTGAATAGCTTCCTGTCTCCCTGGATGTGCAACAGCACTCAGTTACACAATGATGGCAGCTAACAATGACCAGCACACACACACCCACACACACACACACACACACACACACACACACACGAACCCCCGCGAACGTTTAGAAATGCGACCAATTTCGAGAATAATGTGTTCCCCTCATAATTAAGGGTAACAACACAACACTTGGGACTTACTGTTATACAGTACAGAACCGAGACCAGCGTTTGAGTTAGCCAATACTGCAGTTTGTACCGCACATTGTAAAAACACAACAAACAAAAGCAGGACAGGAATGTGTTACATTTAATCCATGATAAGTGTCATGAGAGGAAATTAAGGGTGCTGGTTAATTAATGTTGTCTGGCAGCATGTTGGCTCATTAGTTAGCAAAGTCACCTCACAGCAAGAAGGTTCTTGGTTTGATCTGAGCTGTGGTTCTTCTCCCCATGTTCTCTTGCGCTGCCCCCCCCCCCCCCCCCCCCCCCACTGCTCTGGTTTCCTCGTGCAATTTAAACACATGCAGGTCAGGTGAATGTAACACTCTGAAATTGCCTTAGTGTGTTAGTGTGCATGTGTTTGTCGAAGTGTTAACCCTGCAGCGATTCAGTGACCCTTGCAGGGTGTTCACACGTCTTTCTTCTAATGCTCCAATCACCCTTTAACCCTTATTAAGCATACGGGGGGCAAAGATGAATGCTTGATTAATTACTCTGCTAACTAATGATTTAAAATCAACAAATTAACACATGTAGAAGTGTGCGTTTGGAAGTAAAACACGTGTATAGAGTTGCGAATAAGGAGGGATCTCTGGTTTTCCCGTTCTGTATTCACATTTAAAGAAATATCTTTAACATAGACTCCTGGGTGATGATACAGTCGTATAGGATTACGTAAATAGCACCAGTTTTAATTATTCCATCTTTGTTTCTAGGAAATCATTGTGTGTCCATCATACTGTATGTTAGTGTGGTGGAGAATAGGACAATCGGAACATATAGGGCTCCACATGCTAATCTCTGGTTGGTTCATCAGACAGGTTGCATTTCTTGGCATGAACAAAGTGTTAACCGTTGGATCGTAAAGGTCGTTACTGTTGATATTGTTAACACTAAAAGTGTGATAAATGTCAAAACTGACGGCTGTGTGCTGACATGCTAATGGTTGCACACGTGAAGTGCAAAATGCCACAGCTGAGTATTAACAGTGTCCAGGATTTATGAGTCTGTGGGAATTTTAATTACCAAAGTGTTAAGATTTCTTTCTTTTTGTGTGTGTGTGTGTGTGTGTGTGTGTGTGTGTGTGTGTGTGTGTGTGTGTGTGTGTGTGTGTGTGTGTGTGTGTGTTAATTTTGCCATACACAAGTCAAACTGAGAACACCGAGGAGGCTCGTTTAAAGCATATAACAGTAGTTTAATTTTAGCTAAAATCAACAACATATCACATTAAATAACATAAATACAAAATAAAATGTAAAATATGTCACTTTATATGTTTTAGATTTAGTCTTACATGTCCAATGCATATGTTTACAGACACAGTATACAGTTGTATGTGTTTCTTATGTATAAAAATAAAAAGGTTCTGGTAATGTGGATATGTAAGCTGAGCAGTATTACAGTTTAAATGATTACAGGGGCTGTGCTATGGTTGGCATCTGCTGCCGAGTGTTCACTGATAGTACATGCACATTTACATAAAGAGAAGAATAAAGCCCGTACTTAAGTTTAATGACAACTTCAATTCTGGTCAACAATATCATTATACTAAGCTCTTATTAATGTCTGTTAAATCCCTTTTAAAACATTAAACTGTTATAGCGTTCTCTAAACATAAAGTAACGTGTTATTACACTGGCATTTGTGTTGAGTAATCATCATAGCTACAATATTAATAATTAATCATTTATTTGGATTTAATAAATGTAACTATTTACTGACACATGGTAAATACATTTAACATAATATAGCGAGTGGTTAAACCAATAGTCTAATTTAATTCAAGATCCTATTTTACTGGATTAATGTTCTAATCAAAGCAGAATATCAAATTAGCCCCGACAGACGACGCTCTATATTAGCAACTTGAACCATGCTGTCAGTCAGGAGATGGCTTATGAGTTACTTTACTAATTCATAACTCGACAGTGAATTGATCAGATGCATTCTGGGAAGGAAAATACGCTTTAACAACGGTTTTGATATTCAACTATGAACAATCTGACTTCATCTAATCCATGTGTTGTCCACTGAGTATGAGCTTCATAGTGGCACAAACATAAAATGAATACCGCCATTTTACTCATCACCTCAAATTATGAGGAAATAAATATTGTGGTTCAGTGTTCAAAGCTGGTTGATATGTATGCCAAATCTAGCTTTAGCCCCCTCCCAGCATGCACAAGTGGCATCTGGTCTGAATGTGGGAAAGCTAGAATGATGGATTGTGCTCTCACATGTGAAAAACCTACTTCCAAATGCGAATATTGCATTAGGAACACTTGAACAAATATTTAAACCAACTGTGAGAAAAATGTATAATATAAAAGTGTCTCACAGCAGATTGTAATTGACTTTATTGACTTGAAGACCAGCGCACTATAACACTTACAACCATCGTTATCTGTTTGAAATCTCAAGCAATAAACATCAGGTAAGAAATATTTCCCAGTAGATTTATCACCTTTGGGAATAAAACCGGCTCTATATTTATTCATAGTGCAACATTTGCAGCCGGTTTACGCACACCCACACACACTATTTCTTCTTGGAGCATACTGAAGATAAAGCTTGCCTCAGTGACTTGTCTCACACACACACAGACTCTCTGCAAAGCTGACTCGAATTAGAGCTTCCATTTGTCACTCCGACTGATTCATGCAGTCTCCATTGTTATCTTAATGAGGTATTTAACTTACTATTTGTAACTAACAATAACGTGGCAAATAATTGTTTTCTCAAAAGCTCCGCCTCACAGCGATCCATTATGTAGAATGAGTGTTTATATTTCTAACGTTGACAGGCTGTGCATATAGTAAATGTTTTGTTGTATTGTTTCCTTATTTCTTCAGTTCACTGTACTACAGGATGCAAAACAATACGATTATATTCAAACCTTGCAGCAGCAACGTCTAGTGATGAAGATGCAGGTTCAAGCCCGCTTAATATCAGCTATGTGTTCCACGCAGACTGCTCCGAAGCTTTAACATATTCAAAACACTATAAAATGCAACAAAAACTGCATATCATGGAGAATTATCTCACTGTAAGAGCATGAGTATTCTTACATTTCCCAAATCGTATCTTCAAATGTTTTAAATGGTACAGCGTTTAGACAAATGTGCCACGTGCGTACAGCTTTAACGGCTCATAATATATTATCATATAAATTGAATTTGGGGTTCTAATGTTTGAGTCCATAATGGGAAAGGCTGTTTTAATTATGTTATTTCTCCCTCTAACTCACTGTCCGCTTTGAATCTCCATCCTGCTCCATCACAGCTGAGAGGCATTCTTATTTATTTGATACGATTAGTAGTACTCATGCAGCCCTATAATGTTGTGATATCTCCTCTGTCAGAGGACTGTCAGGTAACAACACATTTGTAAAATCTAATTTTATGCTCAAGTGGTTCTGCTTCTGCAATTTATCGCAGCTATCGCTCACCCTCTCCCCTGCTCGCTTTCCCTCACTCCGTCTCCCTCTCCAGTCTCCACCCTCTCTTCCCAGCTTAGTGAGGTGTTTTGATCTCATTATCATTCCCAAACATTCACACCGGATAATCTGTCAGGGCGGGAGCCTGTGCTCTGCACCGTACAGGGCACCCCGGTCATGATTAGGGGTGTCGGGGCGTGCTTGCAATGAAAATCCCTTTTTTTCTCCTTCTCTCCTTTTAAACCAAACTACAAGTAATGAGTATATTTTTCTCCCTGCATGCTATAAAACTTGGCGGTGTCAATTAGATCCTTTAGTAAAGAGAAACTGCCTCATACTTTATGAGGGAAATGGTGGCACAGCCCAGCGAGGACACAGAATTGATTAGCCAAACCGAGCAGCGGGACTCAGGTGCCCTTTTGCAAAACCACAAATCCCTTTCCAGAAACACTGCACAATGCACAGTGAACCTCCATTAGACAATTCTGTTCCACAATGCAACGATACAAACAGCCACCTCCCCTGTCTGTGGCCTATTGTTGTGAAGGAGGTAAAGCCCTCCCCATGCCAAATCCTCACCTCACCGCCAGTTCAATCAAAGGCTCTGCCAGGAAAACGGGGAGCAACACAATGGTGACTAATGCCAGGTGGATCGGGGCTCTGAGCTGTGCCAAGCTACCTGTGTCCATCACCATCCCTGCGCCATCTATCTCTTCACCCGCTGCCACCATTTCTTTGTCCACATATGGTGGTAGAAAATATGCAGACCTGCAGCCTTGGCACTTTGTCATAGTGGGACACAAAGGTTGCCAACAGCAGGAAAAAGCTCCACAATTTGCATAAACAACAGCTTTGGAAAGTGCTCCTTCAATAATGTGTGTGTGTGTGTGTGTTTAGAAAGTGGACTTACATAAAGATAAGTGCAGGATACAGTTAAATATAGTATCCGTGTGGTGTATGTTTTGTCTTGTCTCTAAACCTATGTAATACAAAACTTAATGTATACGATTGTATTGTAATGTATTATTAAAAGTCTTATCCGTATCGTTGGCCACGTATACCCTCTACCGCTATCTCCACACTGTCATCCATGTGTGAAAATTGCAGAACTCAAACATTTCTGTCAAAAAAAGAAAGAAAGACATGGAATTGACCTTGTAACGGTTAACTTTCAAATGCTAATCAGACACTAACGCACATAGTGCAGACACCTGCTGGCTCTTACTGAACACGGTGTGCTGAAAACTTTCAAGCACTCTGTACTCGCGGCCACAATTGAAGTGGCGTCACATGGGGTGTTTTTCATCAGCTATGAAAAGAAAAACGCCAGTGAAATAAATGATTTATGCATGACATGACATAACATTATGTGTGCAGCAGCAATGATAAAATAATATATATGTGTTATAAAAGTGACAGACCATGATTATATTTTAATTACAGGATGTTTTCAGACAGGGGCATAGGAGAACTATATTTATAAGTAACACAATACAAACAATATGAATTGAGGGCTTTCCCCTAGTCGTGAAAGGAAAAACACTATTTGAAGAAACATTTTCAACCCATAAACCTATACACTTACATTTCCACAACCATGAAGTTGACAATAAACAAACTATAGCCTTTGCAGGACAGCTGAGTAGATTGGTCTGAAAATATAGGTTGTCGAACATAAACACAAGGCTGTGTTCCTTTTCCCAGCCGGACCCCCCGAGTGGGTTCTGTCTGCCAGGCAAGCAGAACATTTCTGTGAGCATCTCAGCTGCTGGTGCAGTTGAGTACAGGCATTGTGTTCAAGCAGACAGCAGCACTGTGTGGAGAAATGCATTGTTCCAATGAGACCGCTGCGTTGCCACAGCAGGGGTGCAGCCACAGAGGGGTTTTGTCCAAAACAAAACAAATGCAGGTTTGTTGGACAGAAAAAAAGTAAAACCTGGCTCCACTTTAGCTGCAGTGTTTTTTTGCGACAACATATGGCAAAGCTCTGCGTAGGCTAATCAAGTACTATACATGCATGCTGATGATCCTGGGGACGGAATGATGTGCCGTGATAACTTTACAGAGTTCCTCACAGTATTGCATCTGTTAAGCTTTCGATGTAATGGATTTACTACTTTAGCTTGCATTTCATCGTCCACCAACGCGGCCCCTTGTCTCTAACCCTTAACCCTTAACCCTAACCCTTAACCCTAACCCTAACCCTAACCCTAACCCTGACAAAACACACTTACCAAACATATCCTCACAATACTCATACTGCCTACAGAAGTTTGATGTCTTTCTGCCTTCGTATGTCATTCAAAGAAGTTTCAACAAGATGTGCCGATACTGAAAGTTTGAAGTTACCGAAAACACTTTGAAGAGCTTCTGTTAAAGTCCTTTCATCACTGTATGTTACATTTTATGTTACAATCAATATAATGTGAGGAGTGTCGGTGAAACAGAAGCGCTGAAGGCTGAGAGTAATAGACTTCCACCTCAACGCTTCACCGTGGAGTTTTATGTTCATATTCTTTGTGTCGGGTCACTCGGTGACTCCAGGGCTTCATTTTCATTGGAAGCACTTTGAAAGGCCCTTTTAATTTTACTGTCACAAACCTGTTGCGGACCAATTGACTTTTCCTGAGGGTTAAAGCACCACAGTCAGTCTCTAAAGTGGAAGGTTAGATAACTACTCTGGGTCACTAAAAATTGTGCAGCGTAATTGACATTGATTTTACAACTAAAGGTTCAATTAATATCAAGGCCTTTGTTTATCCCTGCAAGCTGCTTCAAAGTCCATACTAAAATGGAAAGGCATTGTTTAATTTAGGCCATCTTATCACTGTGCAGTTTTGACAACCACTTAGTTGCTTTAATGCTTAACATAATTAGAACAAGAGTTTGAGTTCAGCTACGTATAAAACTCTTTGACAGTGCTATTATCGTCCCCCACCCATGGAAATTAGCGTCTTTTGCCGGGGGCATGATGAAAACAGGACGCAAGTTTCTTTTTTATGATCTCCTGTCTTACTTTTATAAAAGGCAGTAAACATCTCTTATTGCATTTGCGGAAAAACCGCAAAGAACTTGAATGTAACCCAAATAACGACAAAGATGGCATTTTAACATTTGTAATAGACTAATATCGAAATAGAAAACGCAGCATCGCTGTGGAGACGAATAAGAGCCTTGAGCCGAGAGGTTGACGAGAGTATGAAGACGAGAGCCACCCTGTTTTTCAAAGTCATTGCAGGCGCGGCTAAATATACATCTGCCCCACTTACTATTGGACGGACCACACATGCAAAGTTAATGTAGACAAACGAGGGGGAGGTGCAGGTCAGATCATTTGGGACACCTCTGGCTAGTTTCTGGGACAGGAAGCACTCAAATGGAAATTCACCGTGTCTGCGAGAGCGTTCACATCGTCTGGAACAAGACCAATCTTAACACATCTGAATTGGAGCCCTGGGCGCTCATTTCTAGCCACATTCTTCTCTTTTTTTCTGGCGGTATGAGGAGGGAGATTATTCCCCTCAGGGCACGTAGAAGGGGCCATGTACTCATGAGGATTAGCAGAGAGCACAGAGCGATGAATGTGAGGGACCAGTCAACCGAGGGACATTAACTGATACCTTCTGAACGAATTTCGACATTTATAGAATCTAAATTGAAGTCACTACAGGTAGACTTTTCCATTCTAAGACACTGCAGTGAAATATATCATATTAAGTATCCTTAATAATCAGCTTCAAAGCACATTCCCTCGTGACTGTGTGTAAATCAACGTGTCTGACGGCACGGATGTGATTGACAGCCGACATGAAGCCTCTCTTGTAAACACTATCCATGGACAGTCATGTAGTTTCATGAAACAGAGAAGGCAAGATGTATATCTACATTTTAATCACACAAGGAACATTTGTTTTCTTTCTATGATCTCTATTTATAAAAACCCACTTGTTAAATAAACTTATCAATCTACAGCTTCCAGAGTTGTCCCGGGGATGATGAGACAAAAACAAAATGTTAAGATTGTGTGAGGAACCTGTTATGAATGAGAGCCGTGGAGAACAAAATGTGCAGAGCTTATATTTTAGTTCTCTTTCAAACATGGCTTGACTATTGTAGGTTTATAATAAAAGCCGCCTGTTTTATCACAGAGCACAAGCATTATTCCCAAGCACTTTGCACCGTCTTTTCAAAGCCGATTAGAACACGGAGAAGGAGGCCAGCTCATCCTTGCAAAGGCAAGATATTTACATTTCGGTGCCATGTGCAGTGAATTTTAATTTGGTTGCTACGATTTAACACGCCGGCTTCCTAGTAGTTTCACACATGAGTGCTTAATGGCTTCGTTAACATCCTGAGGGACTTTCCTCATTACCTGATCTGGTCAGCTCTGACAGGTGCAACGAGTCTCATCACTGATCTTTGTTCATAGTGCCAAGTTCCCTCGCACCATCGATCGCGGTGAAATCGAAATCAAAGAAACACATGTGAGTCAAAAAGCCAAAGCACAAAAAAAAAACGGAAAAGTCAGTCAGTGGCATAAGGGAATAATTCTAATGAGATCAGTGCCCTTGACAAAAATATACGGCCCAAAGTTAAATATCTAAATTATTCCCGTATTGCCTCTTTGAGTATCTTTGGACGCAGACCAAGAACACCATTAGGCCATTTAAAACAAACCCATTAAGCATGTGTTTCATAGCACAAGCACTGATAAAGTCCTAAGGCAACGCTGTGGAAAATGCTTAACATTTTTTATTTGTTTTCCTCTGTTAAATACACCAAACATATTTAATTGCCAGCTGTGTGTGCCCTTGAATCTGAGATGCCGCAGTATATTATTTACAGTCTTCTAGCATTCCATGTATTTATCTGTACTTCATTGACACGCCCCGCCAGGACATAATTCAAAAGATATTTTAATAAAACATCTCATATCAGATACTAGCCTGAAGGTCACTGAAGACGGTTCATCTTCCTTAAAACATATTTCCAAGCATAAAACAAAATGTTCAAGATCATACTGTCTAATCAAACCTTTCTTTGCTTTTGCATAATCAGTATTATGACAACATAAAGTGAACCCCTGATTTGTCTTATGCCCACTCTTATCAAACTCAGCTTATAATATAAGATGTTATGATGATATTTGAAAGAATATGATTTGAAGGTGACCTGATGAGAGAGTTTCACAGACATCCATCTTCTTGTCAAACACCCTGACCACCGACACAACTTGTTCTCTCAGATCACTTCCTCCACACTCGCCCTCCGAGTGATGGACACACACGCTGCACAGCATAAATTGTCTTCGCTGTTTTCGCTTTGATACCTGACATGGACCGGGCTTCCTGCTAAAGCAAGCTCCGTGTGGAGTACTGACACTTTGCCAACACTCTGTTGTTGAGAGAACACATAACGTGTGTGCACCGTGTGAATCGCCCATACAACAGACTGTGCATCATGTCCTGTCACTCTCCTGAAAAACACAGTGGACACACTGACCTGTCTGGAATAATGATTTACAATCAGGCTTTGACTAAAAACTGCATGTGGAATAAATGTGTGAGATATAAATAGAGAACGTTGTTGTTTAAACGCCATTCGAAATGTTTGTTAAATCATTTAAATCACTGTCACACCAATTGTGCGAGGTCAAGTAAAGCAATCAGTTATGACAGGCAACCGCAGGAGCTGTAAATATTTTTGGAGCATGATAACTTTTAATAAACCTCGCTCCATTCTATGGATTTTATTCTACAATGAAGCTATTTATAACGTTTGTGACCTTGTTTAAGTGCTCACTTAAGGCTGTCCGTCATTTCTGATTATAATATTGCTCCTACTATTATGTGAGACACAGTTTATTCTATTCATAGTGAATTTTGTTTGGAAATGTTTAATAAGTTTAGGAAATGTGATGTTAATAGGGTTGCAACTAATAATTCTTTTAATTTTATTTTTGCAGATTATTTTCTAAATTAATTAATTATGCCTATGTCTATAAAATGTCAAATAATAGCAAAAAATGTGAATCAGTAATTTTCTAGAGCCCCAGTTGATCGACCAACAGTCCAAAACCCAAACACTCAGTTTACAATTATTATATAAAATAGATAAAAACAGTAATTCCTCACTAATTTTAAAATTTTAAAATCGACTAACTCCAGTTGTTTATCCAAATAATTGAAGAAATATAATAATTAAAATAAACCCTACATTACTATTTAAACTATAAACAGTAAATAATTACCTCACGTTATTTGCTGGTTAATTTAATAATGTGATGCTGGTATGTTTTGCAGGTTTTCCTTGTATTTCAACACACTTCTCGGCACATTGTGTTGTTAAAGTGCAATGATACCAAACAATCAGGCAGATATCGCATAATCGATAGCTCTCACTTATTATTGCTACACGGAATTTGCCACAAAGTATCACAAGGCCATACAAGACATCATAAAAACTTCATTCCACCCACAGCACAGTAATTTATGCCACCTGTGCTGATGGCATTTTCCTCTGCCAAATGAAAAAGGCAAGAAATCTCAAATGAAGTGAAAAAGGATTGAGGCAAATCCATACCTCATACTAACCTCACCTTCTTGTGCAGTCAAGTCTCAGTGCTTTTATCTGGCAGGCCTAATGCTATTGATGGGCTGTTGAAAAAGAATAGAAAACCCCCTTGCTACAACAGCATTTTGGCTGCTTAGCATTTGTGGGAATACACAGTAGGAGCATTATGGGAGCAGATTATTTATTCTGAATGAGAGGCAATTTCGATACCTTGGGTCCAATGGGAGAAGAGAAAATGTGTTCCTGGTGCAAAACAAGCGGCCAAGCGGAGACTTGAGAAATCCATCGGGGGGGGAGACGAGCGACCGAGGTGCTGAATTGAATAATAACAACAAAAAAAACCCCGACAAAGCCAACAAACTCTGAAACCTCAGAGCTGACAAGTTCATTACCCGCAGAAACCACCTGGCTAACAGCTTTTCTTGTGAGGATTTCACTAATAAAAGATTTCACAAAAATAACTGCACACGCTGCGATTTCTGTCCGGCCGCCACAATGCTCGTGGCTTGGTGTCAAATGGAGGTCATGTTTTTAATCCCATATTTCCTCTTCTCACACTCAAGCCTTTCTATAGCTACTGTTACTTATCAAACCGAGTGTGTTTTTCTTCAATTATTTAACTGCAGAGGCTGCAGCTTGTCCAGTTCATGCAAAATGCATTTTGTATGAATACGAATGAGCGCTGTGTCCTAAAAAATTAAGTTTGTATACACTAATATGCAACAGCCGATGAATTTAGTAAGAAGCTTAAGGCAGCACGAACTACGTTTTGTATCGGTATATTGAAGCAACGTTAATAATTAAAATATCTGACAGGTCATAAGATATAAAAACTGAACATATCATTAAAATGTTCACTCACAACGTATATCACGTTTTTCCTTGGAAGATACGAGGGCATAAAACATTAGCAAAGCCGATTTCTGTAATGTTTTTAATAGTAACATTTTTACATCCACGTTTACTTGCTAGTTTTCTTCACTGTATGGAACCCACTCGTAAAGACGTCGTATAAAGCTCCACAGGGTTCCTTTTAATCAAAGTGGTTTTGTTGCCTAAGCGTAATTGCAGGTCTCAGGATTTGAACCCTGGTGTCAAAGTCTGAGCTTTGTCCGTCCACCATAAATGTGAACTCTGCTCAATAACATAATCCCAGCACCATCACATTTCAACTCAAAGCGTGTTTGGCAGAACACATTAGTAGAACATAAAAGTCACTTCTCGTGGACGGGGTTGCGCTGTGGGAGGTTGGTGAATGCTGCTGTGATGTTGGGTATTTATTGCAGACACTGCTTGAGATTTAGTGGGGACCTGCCCTATAGCCTGCAACACAGAGAGAGAAAAGTGCAATTGTTTTCTTCTCCAAATCTAACGCAGTATAATAAAGGCCATATGCCAGGAGGCAGCCACTAAATACGCCTGGTCAATCTCAAGGGTTCTTGTGGGATCAAGAGACCGAAGCGAACATAACGCCTTTCCTAAGGAGAGCCAACAGTGTGGCGGGCAGAGCACACAGAGAAACACCCATAATGCATTTCCTTCAGGACTTTCACGCGGTACTAGTTTAGTAACAGTCACTCCAACGGCAGTACTTGGAATGTGAAAGCGAAGATACCGTAAAGCCAGTGAGAGGATGGAGTCAAGGACCTATTTTGTCATTCAAAGTAGAGAGGGCCTGAAGCGTTCACATGTTTGAAGAAACTTGAATATGAACTGGTCTACCCTGTCCATAATATCCTGTTACAGTTGTCTGAGAGGGCATGGCAGACTGCAGAAAAATCAAGACGTACAGCTGCACAACTGTTGTGCATCAGTCCAGATCCCAAACATCAGGGGAGCCTCACTGTCAACTTATAAAGGACACTGCACTTAATCATTTCGGGTGTCTGGAGGAATCAGGAAGGGATGGTTCATGAGTCATTACATGTGATGCGTAAGGTTTCAAGCACTGTCATAATCCGTTAACAGACTTAATTAAAAAGCTGAGTGACTCTGCAATCATAATTCGGTCTGCTGCAGAACCGACATCCCCTGTTTGTTTATATAACCTGATTTCAAATGGGGACAGTCAGTCAAAATCAAGTCATCACTTGGTAATGCCCTTGTGAATGCGTAGTGCGCCACCAATGACTCATGAAATATGTTACTCCGATCACAGGTTACATCCACGCCATCAATCCTCAAGATTAATTTGGCTTGGAAGATGAGTTATTCAATAATTCATTGTGTATATTTGCATGCAAATTAATCCTCATTCCATGTGACAAGGAGAATTAAATGATTGCTTACCTGTTAATTTGGAAATAATTATTATTCTTTCAATCTATGGTCTACAGGGTTTGTTGTTGAGACACATTTCCTGTATGTATGTGTTCAAAAGATAAAAATAGCTAAGACTGGAGCATATGGAAATGGTGCATGTGCTCTAGATGTTGTTCATCTCCTTGGAAGAGTTTTAGTATTGCTGTGTTCCACAGGATATTAAATAATCATGTTTTTGGCCATCTTAAATATATTAATATAATAATAATATCTAAAATCTAAAGAACACGGGGAGGAAACGTTTATCTTCTTCCCCTTCAAACCTCAAGAGATAAAAAGCAATTAAGCTTGCTCAGCACCCACCTCTCGCCCCTTCTGGTGACCCACATTTAGCCTTCATATCTGAAGTGGACTTAATGTATGAAATTTGACACTAACAGCTGATTTTTATTTTCCTTGAAGAGCATTCATGCAAAACAAAATAAAGAGAGGAAAATGTCTGGGTCAGCATTTACTTCATACTTGAAGAGAGTGGATAATTACCAAATCTTTGCATGACAAAGACTTAAAAGAAAGCTGCTCAGAAATGAAGCCAAAACACCTTGATCGCCCCCTGGTGGCCGGCTGAAGGGAAGCGCTTGATTTGATACGCAGCGGAGTTTTCTATGTGCAGAGCACGCATTGTAAAGGTCAATATTGGAGGTGATCGCTTTCATTTAGTTGAAATTATAATTGTGATTAATATTCAACTAATTGTGTTGACCTATTTACCTGTTCAGCAATTTATTTATGAACCATAACCTTACTGGAGATGCGTTAGCACGTAATCAGGTAATTCAAAAATAAACATCACATTCTCAAGAGTGACAATAAAGTCCGACTCTACAGTGAAGTAGCTGTGGTACTTGTGCATTCTCAATTCAAACTGAAGGTCAACTTGATTAAGAATAGAGTTGGATGGGAATTCATTCATGTGAAAGTGTTAACTCCAGAGTGAACTCTAATTATACAAGTCTTCAGAATGGAAACGGTAGCACTTCAATGACCTCAAAGGCAGTTTTTCATTCACTGCTTATTCCAATACAGTTGAATGACTGAGAGAGTTATTGTACCAGTTCACTATAATTACTGTTCAACAACAATCCCTTACTTTGACATTTTAAAAGTGCAACATGAAATCTACAAAGCATGCCACTGGAACAGGAAGGAAAGATTGATTTATTACCGTTAAATAAAAATGGAATAGAGGGAGGACTGACCACAGTCCACATAGTTTTACAAACAGCCCACTGATTTAAAAAAAAGAGAAAACAACCTGATATCAGAAACACTTGGAGTGATACAGCCCTCTCTTCACAGGAACGAGTATATCCTTTTTACTCACACCTGCTGTCTACCTGTCAAAAGCCTTCACTGTACTGCTGGCTCCCCTCCTTCACTGCCAGCCCCCTTCACTAGTCAAGCCTATTCACAATTGCAGGCCCCCTATTGCGGTCTGTCAGATGTCAGCCTCAGACATAGTGCACCACTGCGCTGGAGTCTCCGGAGCTAACTGTCACCTATTTTTTCGTTTGCTTCTCTTGAGTAAAAGGTGCAAAAAGCACCGAAACCCATTTAGGGAGGGAAGATATTGCCGAAGCCGTCAGCCAGTGCTAGAAATCATAACGGTATACACACGTTGGGAGGCATGTAACGTGAGTATTGTCAGGGATGCTGCTACACTATGCTAAGGGAGAATTTGAAGGCAATGGCTTTGTGAGGGAGTGTGTCTGTGTGTGCACTACCAATATACTTGATGTGCATAATAAGTCAATGATGTGTTTCAGTGGACAAAATAACAAACAATTAATGCAGGTTTGAACTTCCAACAATAAATGCCTGCTATATTACCAGGCTCCCAGAGTCATGCAGTGCATTGCAACCACTGGAGGTTTCTAACTCAGTAACTCAAGTTTCATCCAAGGGAATTGTAAGGTGCCCTTCAGTAAAACCTCCTTAGGACAAACGTCTGGTGTGCTCGGGGAGTCAATATGTAGACCTTCTTACACTCCACAGAACTCAAAAAGGACCATGGGATCAATTTAAACTCAAGTTGAAACCATATTTAAATACGCATCACGCATGTAGTCATGGATGATCAGGCAAGATGCAGTCACGTAACTTTACAAGTGTAGTGGAGATCAAAATAGAGGTTGAGTTAGAAGATGGGTGTAGGCCGAGAATGGATGGTAGGAATTCTAGAAGTGGCTATAACAATTTGATATGATATACAATGGTATATAAAAAATACTTGAATGTTATGATATTTATTTCAACCCCAATACATATATTATGTATACTATATACCCTCCCTCGATCCCTCTTGTGCTTTCTTCCCTCATGCCAAACCCTTGAGGTGATGCTTCTGTTTTACATGATATTGGGCAAGTACAGCCAAGCTGAGTTAATCTGTGTTCTGCATCAGTGACTTGCAACAAGTCCACTATCGTTTTCATTGAGTGACTGAGGGATCCTGGTGGCTGAGCAGAGCAAGGAGCAGAGCTGCTTGTCAAAGTGCCCCACCCAAAATGCTCACATGCTCACACACAGTCAAAAACAATATCACACAAACACAGTCTCCTTTGTATGTTTGTAATAAGTTAGCATGAAACGTTTTCCACAGCAGAGGAATCCAGTTTGAAATGTTTCCAAAATAATGTGCTGTATGAAAAAAGAAAGACATATCACATGGATTATCCTGAGGCAAAAGTATTTGGCAATCTGTGTTTAGATTTCTTTTCTCCACTCTTTATTGGTTAGAAAACTATTGTTTACAGCTTCTTTGTTTCCATAAACTAGAGGAAGGAACAGGAGGGATCAGCCTCCCCGGCCACGAGGTGCCACCATCTCCTCTCTCCATCTGTCTGCCCACTCTTCCGGGGGCTAATTATCCTAATCCCTTGAATCCAGAATGTAGGCTGGTGGCACACGCCTCAGTCCCAGGACGCAAGCGTTTTGCCTCCCAGTTAAAACGTGGAAATTAATTACTGCCTGCCCTGCTGCCAGTGGGAGGAGGAAGAGGAGAGGCAACCGCAGAAAGGCCTGTCCCTAACAGGTGTGGGAGGGTGCTAGGGACTTCTCTTGAGAGCCTGATGTACGGGCTATGACTGCTATTCAGTTTGATGAACGCAGTACGCTTCCACTGGAGTCCTGTTAGCGATTTGAAGTCTTCATACTGTTGACTCCACTTAGGTACCTGTAGACAGGTTTAACCCGATGACGTGCTCCTGTAGTGCAACTTCAAGCGTGGCCCAAATTCTGATCGATTTTAAGATCATTGTCTTCGATCATCATCGTAGTTCAGGAACTAAATCCGACTATATCTTTTTTTGCTAGTTTAACATTTACTGCATCATTAATCGGAGCATGTAATACCTTAGGCAGTTTATTTGGGTGTGATTGTACCATGAAGCATGGAATAGTAAGATACACAGTATGGATTAATCTTTTGGGAACTAATACGAATGCAAAACAAAGTCTTATTTACCATCATCATGACAGAGAATAACTTAATCTTACAGTTCAGGAGAAACGTCATCCATTGTTAACTGTGGAGGCTCATTTTCAAAACATTGCTATTATGAGGGAAACATAATACCTGATGTATCGCATATGTTTACACCATTTCCTTAACACAGTTGAGTGAATGAAAAAATAGCCTGCAAGATATAGGAAAGCTTGCACAACACCCACATAGCCAAATGGCTTGTCATTTGCCAAGGGAAGCGGGGTGAAAAAACACTATTAAAATGATATTCAGTTGAGAAATTATAGTTTTTGGCTTCCACAAAATTATACTTTCTATTTTTCTCAGGGGAGGTTGCTCTCATTAACGCAAGTACTGGTGCTGAAAATGAACTGCCTGAAATGATGCCAGTATCTATACTAGGTTTCTTGTGGCTTTACAGTGTGTACTTGTAGGACCAACAGAGGGAGCCACTTAGTTCTGTTGCCATCTGATGCACTATTGTGCCCTAGTTCTGTAGCACATGGCAAAACCTCACACCTGTGGACATATCAGATGAAAAAGTAATGGAGGGGAGCGTTTTCTCACATGGACACAATCAGCTCTTATTCACAGACACCACCGTCACAGGTCTGGCCAAATACAAACCAGCATGGTGTTGCCTCAGATCCACAAGTATCCAGTGTGCCACACAATTTCAAAAATGGGGCGACACTGCAGGTCAGGAAAATTCAAACTAATGAGTCTTGTGGGCAATCTAAGTGAAGTTATCATTATCTGTATTTAGATCAAAGTGGGGAATCCTAGAGGTTTCGGTTCTGGTCAATTTGGCAACACTCTGCAGTGGTTGTTCTTCACAGGAAACAAAGCATGAAATATTAACCTTGAGAGTGGATGAAATGTCTTGCAGTGCGTAGTCTGCCAGAAATACCTTAGAAGATGAGACGGTTGCGCTCGAGTCCAACTAATAGCCAGGCTTAGATATGGTATCAGCGTGTGCTTTGGTCTCTCTGAGAATACACCATCTCATTTGGGGAGGTTATGCAGGATCAGCTTAGCTATCAGCTCCTCAGAGAAACACACCATTGCATCTATGAATCCACTGTTCACATCTTCACATCCCGATATCCTGTTGCATGACTGTCCAAATAAAGATGTGTGTTATTAGAAATCCTTGGATGTTTTTAGAACGTTTAGTTACTGAATTTAGTGGCCATGTGAAAGAGTGAGGTGGTGGGGAAATTACTATTCAGGACGGGAACCACTTCCACTGCCCCGAATTAGAAATAAATATGAAACAAATAACCTTTATCTCCACACGGACAGCTGGGAGGGACGCTACAGCATGTAGCAGTGCAACGCAAGATAGAATCAGTCCATGTATACACAGATGGTTCCATTGTTGTTGAGGACCCCTCTTCCAGCCTCTCCACATTTTCGACGGCCTTGTGTGCGAGATTGTCAGGAAGTACATTTTATTTGACGCAATACGGGCCTGACCTGTGTGCCAGGTAGGTAATGGAGGTCATCAGTGAGCAGGTTGCTACAGAGATAATCAAATGCCCGGAGGTGCGAAGAGAGTGTGCAGTGTCAGTGGTAGCATGTCTTTTCCTGTCCAGACAATGTTCTCTTCCTAAAGCCAAGACAGAGCGGCGCTCAATCCACGCTGTGTCTACACTGCTCATTTACTGATGTGCTTCAGACCGCACCCTTTCAGCAAAGGTTTCTTCCTGAACTAAATGTATTTATGTATATATCATTATTATTGCCCAAAGAAATGCAGTCGGACAGCTAAAATCACAGTCCTCAATGACAGATATTTCATAATCCCTTTCATATCAAGCAAACACAGAGCAAAACATTTGTAGTCGTGTTTCTGGCTACCAGACAAATGTAAATCCAACATTTACTCTCCTATAATCTCTGCTTTAGTCTCCACCAATCCCTGAGAAAAGTATCCGGTCACTAGCTTGGTCCTGAGCAGGAAGCTAACAGTGGGTCGGACCTGAACAATTCTTTTTTTTATTGCGGTTTGCTTCTGCAGGAAAAACAGGTTTGCTAAGAGCCGTAAGACTTGAATGTAGAACACACACGCTGGCAGTTAAAGTAAAACAATGAGCTGAGAGAACCGGAAAAAAGCTACTTTGGAAGAAAACTCTGAGTTTCAGCCTTGTGAGCGACCACTTTCACGTGAAAAGAAAAACCATTATTAGTGGAGCTTGAACAGAGATGAAAGACTGTTTGCTGCGGTTCCCTTTGACAATGCTTCTGTGGCTAAGAAAAATGGAATATGGTGTTGCTTTTGAAAGCTTTTTTAAAAGCTTGAAACATATGGTGCACAGCAGAAATCTACATCCTGTATGGAAGAAATATCTAGAAGAATTATGATGTGACTAGTATGGCTTAAATAGTGCTTTTCTTGTCTTACATTACATATGATATACATTTTATACAAGAATATACTTGTGTTTTCTTGTAAGGTAGTATTTATACCTTATTTATAATCAGTAGATATTGCAACAGCCAAAAGAGAACTGGCTGAGATCAGCTCATTGTCTCCAATTCTTTATTATAAGGCAGGCATAAGCAACCGCGTGGCAGGCAATGGCCGAGACTGTGCCGGTTTTCATTCCAACCAATCACTACACAGGGCGATTTCACTGATTAGCATGGCTTCTAGCTGACAGAAGGAACTAATTAGTGTAATCACCTGCTGTACCACGGCACATGGTTTCCCATTGCTGCTTTAAAGCAAAGCAACTTTGTTTCTCCCTGAAATTGTGCTAGCTAAGTTGATTACAGCGTCTAATGACCTTGATAGCGTGATGAGTAGGCCTGTGTGCATTCATGGCTTTTAGCATACTGCTGGAATCTTAACACTGCACTTGACTTCTAGAGATGTGATCCCACCTTCACATATCCTCATTAGGAACCCTTTGCTGATCATTAGTGCCTTAAGTGCCTTTAATTGATAGTCATCTCTCACAGATGACTTAGCCATTATTTGCTGACTAGCCCCTGCACTTGTTAGCCTTACAATTGCTCACTCCCCCATCTTTCACCCCTGACTAGATTGCACAGTGATACATTGAATGCCGCTTATCATCCCTTGGAAATCGGAGCGTCTTCTACTCTGCTACATCTCGACCTAGCAGGTTGTTTGTTTTACCATTCAAAAATCATTTTCCCATAATGCAGCGCGTGATGCCTCTGATGGTGCATCATTTTGTAGGTGAGTCAAAATAGATGATATTTTGGTAGCGCCATAGAATGAGTGACAGATGACACTACGTGACTGCAACAGTCACAGCCCTCCTTATTGACCTTTCCCTAACCACAACCATCTGTCTTTCTCTTTCTCCTCCACCACCTCCATCATCTGTTGCTGTGGTTTCCATCCACCTTCCTTTAAATGTCTGTCTAGCTGCCCTGTAATCTATTTCAGTTGTAAATCATTTGTGCTGCTTCACAATACCGATTGCCACACATCACATCACAAAGGTGCATTCCTTCAGGATGAACACTGAACTCTCCATTAGCAACTCTCAAAATAAATTATTTGCTTTGGTTGATGCGATGGTCATCTTCAACAGCCTTCTCATATTCTATAATAGACTCACATTTAGTCTGACTCGTAACAAAGCACACCTATAGTATGTCCCCACTAGAGAGTCCGAGTCTATTCCTTCCTTTAAACAGAATTGTATTCTCCAGTTACCCTTTTCATGACCTAACATTATTCCAATGACTTGCACTGATTTTCTTAATATTGAATGCTAATACAGTATTCAGTGTATTTTAAATGAGAACAAGTAATACATTTGCTATTAATTAATACAGGAGACTTTATTAACATTTGCCATTGCCTATATTTAAGCATGAGGAAGCTTCTACACTGAGGAGTCAGTACTTGGTTCGAGAGACGTTTCTGATCGTCAGTGTTTGCTGAGTTGATCGATTGTCTATTCTTGACACAATAAATGTGAATGTATTTATTAATCACTATCCCTGCTAAATCCTGAAGAAACATATTAATGTGTCTGTGCTAGTGTTTTATCTGAACAGCTCTTATTTTGTTTCCTACAGCAGCAGGAATTTGGCAGACAGTGTCTGACCTCCAGGCACGCTAACAGGCTAACGATACGCTAATGTGTCCCATTACGCCCGATTTGCCAGGAGGGGATTCTTTTTGTTGAGCATCATGCTGCTGGTGGATTTCAGATGGGCACTGTATAATGATGCGCGCCTTTCTTCCTGGCTCATAAAAGATACAAGGAGTAGTCCTGCTGAGAGTCATTAGGAGGGCCATTTACACTGTGCTTTTCTTATTCACACACTTTCTGTGTGGTCTTTGAAGAGAGCCACAAGGCTACGCAGACATCATGAAAATGAAACGTGAGCCGCAACTCGGGCTGAAAGTATTTCTTGTGAAATACTACTCAACAGCTGTTCAGCTCTCACCATTACTACCATCACCAGAGTTTGAGGTTAATGCTTTTAAAGTAACCAAATAGAAGAATAAATAATGCACGTACTTACAGACGAACAAAAAAAACAATGTGAATGTGCGCTAGGGTTGAGTGGGAGAAAAATTGCGGTTTGGCTTGCATTTGCAGAGCATGAAACACAAATTAGCATGGTGTGATACAAGCGAGTGGGGGAAATCACATACCATTTTCTGCCTCCTCTCTCTGGCCTTACTATTACCATTCCATCGACAAATTGAATCCAAGACTAATTTGCATTGCATCACTGTATAACCTCTTATTTATTCATTGCTTTTCTCTCCCCTACATACTATTAAATCTAATAATTCTTTTTTCAGCACAGCAACCGCAACAAACTGTGAAAACCAGAGTGATTCCATGATTCCCAGTATCTGCTTCTCAATGAAAAGAAAAAGTAAGATGGAAATCTTCCACATGGTTATTAACTCTATTGTTTTCATTGTGCATCCAATTTTGCAATCATTTTCCATCACACTGATCGATTTTGACCAAAATCATGGCAACTGCTTTGTTATTAAGGTACTTGTGTGTGCCTGTACAGTATACAATATATAATGAAGTATATAATACAATTTCCAGAGAATCAATAAATAAATTGTCAATAGATAAAATAACCAAGAGATGTCCGTCTTCGTCTGAAGCAACACATTAAAATACTTAATCACCTTGATGTGTTGTTTTTTGACTTTGTGGTTGAAACATTTAATGCTGTCATAAAGCAGATATTAAAGGGATAATATGACAAAATATCAGACAGTAGACACATTTATTTTGTCTCACAGTATATATCGTTACATCACTGTCAGAGGATGCATTAAAACGTTAATCTGCATTAAAAACCATATGTAATAAATGCTTTGAGGATAGAAAGGGAAATAGCATCAACGTTGAAAAATGGACTGACTTGTGCTTTATCAAACTAAGCTGCCAAAGGAGGCAAGTAATTAAAGTTTAATACCTCATTTGAAGATTCCTTTTGATTCTGTTGAACCAGAATGTTGGTAAGAAGCCCTGTGCAGTCCCCCACTGACGCTCATTTCTCCGTTGCAGTGATGCATATAAAACTCTGTGCACTGTTTACTCTGTGCTGTGAGGTGTGTGTGTGTGTGTGTGTGTGTGTGTGTGTGTGTGTGTGTGTGTGTGTGTGTGTGTGTGTGTGTGTGTGGTGATGTTATCAGACGGGGCTGTGATATTTGCCACTACAAAACCAATCAAGTTCTTACAATTGATGACTTGTCTCATATCCATCCGTGTCTCCCAGACTTGAGAATATCCTGTGTGTGTGTGTGTGTGTGTGTGTGTGTGTGTGTGTGTGTGTGTGTGTGTGTGTGTTTGCAAAGTGTAACTTTTATACAAGTTTCACTTCACATCAACACACTAAGATCAATGCTGATCATGCATTAAGTAAGGCACTTAAAGAGACCCCTTTTCAATTAAACACTGTCAAAGAGCATGACCACCATGAGGTGATATGAGAGGGAAAGTAATGCATACCACTTTGTTAATTAAGGGAAACCAGAGTGGAGAGCAGTATCACTTCCTCTAATATTTGAACAAACTTTGCGCTGATTACTTTTGGAGATACACTGTCATTACACTGGCATAAATTTAATTGAAGGTAATTTCTCAACGTTGTGTGTGAGGTGGAGATATGCAAGCTGAAACGGTGAGTGTAACAACACTCTGACAACAAATATGTTCAAGTGATAATGTTTAAACTCTGCTGGATATGCCCAGAATGACAAAGTACCGGAGAGTTTTAAACTGAAAGAGGCTGCAAGGAGCAGAACGTAGGACTCAGCTTTAAAAAGATGTTGAATCACAACAAGTTAATAACCAGAAGCCACAATGCTGACTTCCTGCTCCTGAACTATATTCAGTGCAGGAAACAAATGCCTTCCATTTGTTCGTGGCCTGCAGTGAGCATGCATATCTCAAGCCTCTGGACAAGTTAATCACGATGCCCACTTGCCAAAAGCAACCTTGTTAATTCTCACATTCCTTGTGGCTCCAGACAGTTTATGAAATTAAAGTGTCGTATGGGAAACGCAAGGTACGGACAATGCTATATGTGCATCAACATTCAACTCTTGCATTGGAAGGGGCAAGGCCATAATGCACACAATCACCACCAGGCGCTGCTTTGCTGTTCAACATTCATGTGGCTTAACGCCTAGAGATGAGGTCAGCGTATTGGGTTTGCAGCCTGGAGGTGCTTACAAAAAGCACAGTAAACGTGCCCTTGAGCAAGGCAGTTAACCCGGTACCTACAATTTGAATTGCTTTTTTTCAGGAAGGTGCTTTAGACTGTAACGAGCCACCCAAATGTCTGAGAGAAAATAATTTGTCGCGAGCACGTTTATTTAGTTATTAAATACATAGTTAATCTTTGACTTTGAACATTGTACGTTTTGTAATAGGCTGCATATGAATGAACTCCAAGCTCCCACAATATTTTTACTGGCTCTGACTATTTTCTTATTTGTAATTCATGTTGATTGTGCAGAAGCCTAAAACTATTTTCCACATTGAGGACAATAAAGGTTCTAATCTCGGAACCCATCAGCTATCTGTCTGACGACGGGGGGGGGGGGGGGGGAGACACTGCTGTTCGAGAACTCAATCTATGATGTTAATGTTTGATAATATGAGTTTACCCTCAGCAACCAACCCAAACCCATTTCTATGTAATAAAATGGGGTTATTACAGAAGACACCTCTTGGTTTTCAGTAATGTACTCGTGCAAAATGCAGCAATGTGCAATGATGATGGTTTCAAAATGAATCAGCTTTGCAAATGTTTTACGAGGAAGGAATTGCATCCAACATGTTTGTAGGACACACGGCGTATTTTGGTGAGAAGCATTGAACTTAAACGTAATTGTTGGTTTACAAGAAGCCTCCACAGGCTACGTCTGCGTCGCACCGCAGCATATATCTCGGAGACAGAACCTTTACTGGCTTTGTGTTGTTAAGTATCTAACAGTTCTTTGCAACAACCACCTACACTGCATCTTACCTGCTTCCATAATATCAGAGTGCAAAAGCAACCGTTTCTGTTTTAAACATTGCTTCAGCTCTATTATTATTTGGCCTTCGTTATTAAACCACGTCTAGATGCTAAGTTAAGTGATCTGAGTGCACAGCACTGACAGGTGCTCTGTTACAATGCTGATTCTTTTTTCTGAGAGAGAATACGAAATTACATGTCCTCCCAGGCACAAACATACTCACAGACACCCAGCTACAGCTTGTCAACACAATGACATGCCTTACTTTGAACTGAGGTGAGTGTATCTGTCTCTGGCAGTGACACATTACTAGTAGGTGTGCAGCTTTGCAAGGTATTACATATAATTCAGCCCAAAAAATAAGGAATACACTGAAGCTGGTCATTGGACTCAGGAGTCATGTTTCATCCTGTTTCATCAGTAGGTGAGAAAAACCTCCCATCATTCTTTGCCACACTGAAAACACTGTGTATGTGAAGGTACATTCAGGGCTGGGAATCAACAATTCTAGAGGAAGCAAACTCTTTTTGCATCTGCTCTGCTCAGAGCTGTTAAGAGGTCTGATGCAGTTGAGTAAATGTTAATGTAACACAATGTTAGTGACTCTTCAGTTCCTATAAAATACATCTAGAAGAAATGGGAAAAGCACCAACACCCAGAATGAGCTGATTTGTTGACGTGCGTGTGACATGCAGCACTTACTGCAGTTTGCATGAAAACATAAAACATCCAACATGTTACAAAGGTAAGAAACTTTTCTTTGGTGCTCAGTTACACCAGCGTTTACAACCTAAATGAAATTCATTTCAATCAGAGAATTTGCTCATAGTTTCAAAGTAAATGTGCGCAGTGCTTTCAGATAGCAATCAATTTTGAAGATGGTTTTTGGTGATATGTTGACCAACTGGAAATCATGAGGATCGTGCTGACCCTTCAGGGAATAGACAGCAATTAGAGGAGCAAGCAATCATCTCAGCTGTGACGAACCATCCGATTCGATAGAAACCTTCGTGCCAAATGAGAAGCAACGACAATAGAGCTTTACGCCTTATCTCTATTTTGCCACTAAAGACCCTCACCACAACCAGCAGCAGCTACTGCATGACCTGCAATTATTCACTATGTCACCAAGCTCCCAGCACAAGCTACTTCATGATGATGAACAGCCATTCTCTAAAAGAAATCAGAAAGAGGAATCAAAAAAAGCATGTTTGTTAATTAATCTCCAGTTGTTAAAAACCCGAAGCCAACTTTATCTAGTATTATTAACCAACACAGCCCAGACCATGCTGACCCTAGTGTCCTAGTGTGATAATGCTCTGTGAACACTGCTCTTCTGTCTGGTACGTGATAAAGTGCAAAAAGCATACTTGTCTTATTTGTGTCATTGCCTTTAGTCAACACATAACTTTAAGTTTACACTCAATTTGCTTGACTCTTAAAACAGAATCCGCAGAGGCTTAGATTTATCAGCAGTTGTAAAAGCACACACTAAACGTTCACCTCTTCACTTCCCTGTGCTCAAGACACCTTAAAATGTGTCTGTCTCCGTATGAGCAGAGCCGTGATGACAATGCCCCGAGAATAATCCAAACCAGAGGTTATACAAGCGATACTTAGTTTGTGAAGCAAGTACAAATGTTTCAGTTGTCAAAAGATTGTCATCAGAATCATCAGGAGTCCTGAGATCACAAAGTTGTGCCGTGATGCTTCCCCTGCCAATTAGATAGCACACACAATGTTCAGATGTGTCACACAAAGGAGTAGGTATGAGGAGAGCAACACAAATCAAACAAAAAGCTGTGACCTAAATAATCTGACTAAATATACAATATTCCACACACTTACTGTATCTTCATTATCTATCTATGTATCTCAGACAGATACAAACACAGACACCCAAGGAGAGCTGCTATAAACCAACATGTCATTTTCACCCTGGTTACAGCACTCTTCAGGGACCCTACAAAGCCAATATTTTCTCGGAGGCTTCCCTTTTGACGCACCGCGAACACCTTGACTCATTTTTTGACTGAACAAATATGTAATGTTACGACAAGCCACTCATCTGCTACAGCCCTCTACTCCTTATGTAAATGCTTGAGCTGAATATGACGGTAGATTTACTTTTCAATACAAGTCTCCTCCGGCACTGTAAAGTCTATCACCCTGTACAAGGCTGACACTGAGTCCTATTTCATCGGAGCGCTGTGACACTATAATCTCTATCAGAGAAACACCAAGGAAAAAGTCATATTTTAACATGAATTCTAGTAAACATCTCGCAGGTGGAATCACAGAAACTGTAATAGGTGGATAAAGCTAATGTTCCATTGTAGATAGAAGATTACACAAAGCCAGAGGAGCGAGAAAAGCCAGTGCAACAGTGAGCCATCGAAGACCATCCTTTTATAAGGGGAATAAGAATAAGAAATAAAAGACGGAAAACGCATCAGCAAACATTAGTGAGTGATTTTAGCCAAAGCTTGACAACAGGAAAAGGCCTATTTGGTGAGTAAAAAGTCTGGACATGATAAACCCTGTGGCTGCAGTCACCACTTTGTTGGTAAAAAAAATAAGATAAAAGCTGGCATGTAGTTTAATGCAATTGCACACATCACAGACAGTGGGCACGATATTCTACAAAACACAGAGCTCGTCTATTACGTTTGCAGTTTTACCCCGTAGGTGCTGTGGGTGCCTTGGACATGGGGATATGGCGGAGAAGATGTCATTTCACATGTCTTGGTTGAGTGAGAAGCAGCTGCGGAGCTGACAGACTGCAGGTCATCTCAACTATCTGGTGAGTGGAAGAGCCTCGAAGTTATGTGTGGACATGTCAGACCTGCTGGGCCTTTCACAAGAGGCAGAACTAATGAGCGTTAGTCTGGAGACACAAGTGTCTTATCATTCTAGGCTTTTGCATCAAAATACATTATAAACATGCTTATGCATATGTACCAGGGCATCTATTGACCTGGGACTAAACAACTGGCTGTGCGCCTGGTTCCTGGACTTCATGACTGCCAGAACTTCGATGGTCCGGATGGGTTTGTCCCACTTCCAAACTCCTTATGCAATGGCATGGGCACAAGTCTTGTGCCAGAACATGAAAATAATTAAGAGAGTCTATGATTTGATGAATTCCACATCTTGGGCATCATACCCACCTAAGCTATATGAATCAATACCTTGGGCCAGAACCCTCAGAGTTCTCCGTTCGGACTGATTTAACTCTTAATCGTGTCTACCAACTCAATGATTATAAATGCTAAGGTGGCAATTCTTTACAAAAAAAGTACATTACGCAGAGCCCATTTGCAGCTGCTGGTAGCAGGAGAAAGAAGCATTATCATACCACAGCATTCCTTTTCCATTCCAGCATCTTTAATGAACCCTTTCATATCCCATTCATTGTACATTGTGAGGTAATTATCAGGCGTCAAAAAGATGGTATGTTTTAAGGGTAATTGTATGAATACTGATAATAACGTTAGTAATTTAAATCCTCCTGATGGATAACCTTTCAATGACACATCCCTTTTCATATGAAAACATTTCAACCGTGTACAATCCAAACAGCGCCAGGAAAATTCGAGCATCACGTTGCACATTCTCTGACACGAAGATAAAATGGCACCACACCGGACACTGCAGCAGAATTGGGGACAATTATGAAGCACCGTGCAATCAAGGGGGTCCCTGACAGGCTGAGCAGGGTCTGATGAGCCAGTGTGTCACTGCGGAGCTCCAGGGCTCCACAGCTAATCAACCACCAAGGAGGGGCTTGAGGGGCGCGATCACTCAAGCCCCTCTATCACCATGCGGGGAGGAAGGCAATCACCAGCCCATTTCCATGGGCTGTTATTCCCAGCCCCCTCCTTCGACTCTCAAAAAAGGTTCACAGATGACCAGGGAAGCACTGGATGGTGGCAAAGGTGGCTGCTAGGTGCAATCATATAAAGTGTGCAAAAAACAAGACGAAAGAAAAAGAAAAGGAATAACTTTTGATTCTGCAAGCGTTCTTTTCAATCCATTTAATATCTTTAAATAATCAGAAATGGATTGGAAACATGAGACGAACAGATTGAATCAGGACTCAATTGCTTTCCAACCAGCAGCTCATAAGATCCCTGTGATTGGGCATGCAAATTGAAAAGTCTTGTAACACAGTGCGTTGAGGAGACAGAAGGGGTTCAGGTCAAGGAAGGTGAGAGAAGGAGTTCTCATTTTACCCCGGCAGAGGGATTAACACAATGAGCATATGTTAACAGAGTCACATCTTCTGTCTGGTAAGAAAAGAGGAAGAGCAAGTGGATGAAACCCAAATAAAAGCTTCTATTTTACCCTCTTAAAAGAACACAACTTCAACTTGGTTATTTATTTTTTCATGGAAGGGAAGGTTGATAATAGAAGGAGGAGACAAGAAGAGGGAGCTAATTCCCTATCACAATGATACGTAGAATGTAAAACCAAAATTAATTAATAAACAGACAAAAGTCTTGACAGCCCGGCAGCTTGATAGTGCATTGCATCACAGCAAGTAATTGGAGGTAGTACCTCCTCCTGTCCTCCCGACACAAATAGGCTCAGAGAAGCACATAGACACACACCAGGCTCATCCAGTCATTTCATACGGTCCTCCAATGCTTCGGCAGAATATTGATAAAGAACGTGAGGGATCTGTTTGAACTCGAGCGAACCAGCATTACATAAATCCAGTTTACAAACCCTGCTGCTTGTTCCTTGGCCTCCTAGGCCCTGATAGAGGTGGAACAGATCATAGTCCTTCCTTTTTACATGCATCCTTCCTTATTGGGTGGTTACATCTCTGAATTCTTACAATATGATGCTCTCTGTTGAGTGGTTGTGCAGGAATCTGTAACAAACTGACTTTTGCATTAGAGCTGCAAGTAAAAATAATTGCTAATGTTGATTTATTTTGCGCTGCAACTAATGATTATGTTCCCGCTTAATTGTTTGGTCTATAAAATGTCAGAAAATGTTGTTTCCTAATTCCCTAAAAGCCAAAGAAAAACAATGAATTCTAACAATTATCAATTAGAACAAGAAGTTATGTTTGCTTGAAAAATAATATAAAAGATTAATCAAATGTAAAGTTGCCAAATATCGATTGATACATTTATCAGCACATTATTTCCGCCTTAGATTCTTTCGATAAATTGCTTTTTTCTTGTGTGACATGTTAAAATATGTCAAATGTCAGTTGTAAGATGTGTTGTGACCAACATCCAAAGTAAGTATTACATTTATGATATGAATTACATGCAATCAACAGTATTCTTACTGAATTAATGACAAAGAAATGACATTTGACTAATACATGTGGCCCTATTTTAAAATTGCTTCATTACGAGATCGCTCCTTGTTCTGCTGTGCATTGCAGCCTGTGTCCGTACTGCAGTTCTACAATAGGAATGGTCCTAACCACATTTGAAGTAATTACCCCTCTGGCAGACAGCCGATCCATATGTGAACAGTGCAGAGGGAGGCCGAGCAGGACATTAACTGAGCATTAATTCTGCGATGCCAGTGTGATGCCAATTATTTTAAATGTGGTCAATGTTCTGATGGTTATAAATTTCTTCAAGCACCAATCAGGCTAACAAAAGCTCCTTGGTGTAGATGGAAAATGCACTGAAAAAAAGGAAAGTCTAGAGCAAAAGCATGAACAGTGATTTGGATGTTTAAACAAAACCAAAAGGAAATTTATATTGTAAATTGGGCTGTAATTAAAATGAAATATTTTCCAAAATCATATACTTACTGTAGAAATGTAAGTCAGAGGTATAATGGCTTCATGATAGTAATCGATGTCGGTATTTGCCACCATTAGAAACCTTGCTACCACTTACATACAGTGACATTTGTAATTGACCTTTTAAGACATTTACAATATTGACATTTCTAAACTGTGTTGCAATCTAAATGTTCTTAATAGATTTGTAAGTCTATACATGTAATTACAGTGAAGAACAGATGAGGCTACGGTTTTGTGTACTTACACAGACATTAAATATTCTGCATTTGGAAATGACTGTACATATTTATTGTAAATGTGATTTTAGAGACTGCATTATTTAATTTATGTTAATGTTTTTTGACATTTCTGCCTAAAACAGGCAAAAAGAACATGCATTGTTTGCTTTAGCAATGAAAATAATCAGCCTAATACACAGCAGATGTCTCATTAAATGTGCATATTATTAGTGCAGCATTATTTCAATTGATCCTATTCATCAACCCAGATAATACTTGCTGATTGCAGACCATTTTGGCGCCGGCAAATTTCATGGTATTATTTTCACTCTTGGTGAAAAGCAATTAGGAGCATAGCTCGTGGTTTGCCTGGTTTTATTCAGAAATTAGGCAGCTTTCATGGAATTAATTTAACTTTATTTCTCTGGATGAGTAAAAACACAACCCTGGGGTTAAGGGTTAAAAAGGGGGGTGGGGGGGGGGATTATATCAAGTAGGATTTTCTTTTCTTGTCCTGTGAATTTTGATCCAAATACTGAGGAGGAAAAGGAAATCGGGACATTGTCAGATTAAAAGATAAATAAATAATATATATATATATATATATATATATATATATATATATAAAATAGTACTTTTGAGCTATTATAATTTCACAAATGATGAGAAAAATGAGTACAAACTAAACACCAGACTGATCACTGAAAGAAGGAGAAGAGCACTTGAGCCTGGAAGTGAAGAAGAACTGGAAAACATGATTTCGGAACAAAACAATCAGAAGCATAATTTTTCATTAATTATGTGATAGAGAATTGATTTGAGGAAGAAACTCTGCTGCTTAGATGATAGACTAATCGCACGCTGTAATCTCCACCAATCATATTCTACTTCACAAACTACTTGAGCCTTGGTTACTATGACAGCCATCTCTAATTCTCAAACCTCATCTGAAAAAAGGGTGAAAACCAAACGGACGGTTAAATTACTATCGTTTCTGGCTTTACATTAAAGGCTCTGATTCATACAAGCGTCATTATTAGCTTTACTAAAAAATGTACCGCCAGCCTCAAACAGCCCACTCTCTCCCCTTCTCCTCTCTGTCAGCGATAATCTCTGTCTTGTTCCATATATGCTGGTCACATGCAGACACGCCGTCTTCAAATGAGTCACGGGGGAACATTTTGCGGTTAACCACAATGCTCTCTGGGGGCAACCTGGACAGTGGATCGGCGGCCGGTAAAACATTTGCCGAGACAGGAGAGACCATCGTCTTGCCTGCACACACACAGTGCGAGTGCTGAGTGAAATCTTCTGGGTATTGGCTGTGTTAACTAAATTGACATCGTCTTTCAACCTCCTGGCTATTCATCAGCAGAGGGATGAGCACAGGGCCTAGAGACGTAACCCCCGAGTCTTATGCACTTTCTGCGGTCGTCCTCGCATTTGTTACTGCCGGGATAAAAAGAGACGGGGAGGTATAAAAAAATAAAAAAGATATGTGAGGTAGAATGTGGAGGAAATATCTCTGTTTCTTCCTGATATTTTTGGGTGATGGCCATTAATTTGCAGTGGTTTTGGCCTGAAGAGGTTTGTCTTATCTGTTCCTTCTTTTTCTCTCTGGGGGGAAAATAGAGGGTGAGTCTTCTCTGGCCTACTCTCTCACAGTTGATTAGTAACTCCTGCTCTACCCCTACGCTCCAGGGATTCTACGCCAGCTCCCCTTATACATCCCCTTGTCATGCACATACTCACACTTGCTCTCTTTCTCTGTCTCGCTCTCTCCTAAACACACACTCATGCACATCTCCTTACAGTCGTGGAACAGCAATTTGAGGGAATCACACAACCAAGACCTGACATTTATAACAATGAACGCTTGATTAAAAGGGCAGAATGAAATAGTGTCATCCTCCATTCATTGTCCTTAGCCCAAGTTAAATAGGATTTAAGCCTGTGCATTGTGGCTGATACCTCCACTGTCAATCCCTGATTGCTTTAAAGCAGTGAGAAGAAAAGGTCTTGTTATTGTAATGCAGGTGTGTAACAGTACGTAACTGAGGTGTCAGAGGTGACCACGTTTACACAGAACGTCTGGGAATAGATAAGGACAATGCTAACGCGGGGAGGGAACGCAAAGCTAATACTGCTCCTGTGAATGCCATGGTGTTTGAAAGGCACAGGAATAAAGCTTAGCTTTATCTGGCTTGGGGCAACACACAAAAGGCGCCAGTATTGCAATGTGGCGGGTTTCAAAATTGGGATCAAAAGGTTCAAGCTAATTAACAAGCTAAATAAGAGTCCCCTAGCTTCATCTAAGTAACCACCCTCTCTCTTCCTCCCTCCCTCCCTCCCTCCGTCTCTTCTGCTGCAGTACTTTGAGCGCCCATGCCGCCGTGTGTGCACTTTGCCAACATGTACAGTGTGTCTGGAAAAGTGAAGACAAATTGCTCCCTGTGCTGAAATGTAAAAAAAAGAAAAGAAAAATCACCAAATTACCTCCAACAAGATCATTCCAATTAACTATGTTATATCGCTAGCATGACCCTGAGAGCGAAATGCCCCGTGATTGAGCTTTGTTCAAACTGTTTTGATGTTATTCGACTTTTCCAGCAGAGCCCCGAGGAGGGCTGAGATGAAGGAGTCAAATAGAAAGGACAAGGGCACATAATAAAGACAAATGGCTAGAGCATGAAATTTGATTCATTGCCTTGGTACAGAAACATTCACAAGGAAATAGCCAACATTGACATGCCATGAATTTCAAAACACTGTCAAATCCAAAAAGCACACGGGCTGCTGTAATGACATTGAGTCCCTGAGGGGCCTGCAGGGGGACTCAGGCAGATTGTGGACCAAATCAATCAGGCTGTTGTTTGTGATGGACGTTTCCACGTGGACTTCTGTGAAGATGTTTGAATGACAGAAAGTCTGCCTTTTGTTTTTACTTACTGTTGATGATATTGAGCCATGAAGATCTTTTTTTGTTTTATCAGATTTTCAGATATCCTGTTACACTTGAAGACACACTTGTTGCTTTTATGAAGACTTACTTGCTGTTGTCATTTAGCTCTTAATTGGGTTCCGTTTTATGTATTTTATTTTATTTTCGACCCTTTTTCGACCCTATTTTAATCATATTTTGTATTGATTTAATGTCCTTATTGTTTTGTAAATTGTCATTTTCTTTTCATTTTGAAGCCCTTTGTTGCCTTCATGCTTTTTAGAAAGTGCTGTGAGATTTCTGCCTCCATAATTCAATACAAAGAAGGCAAAATGATTTTTGTTCTTGGTGCAGGATTAAGAAATTACGTTCAAAGAAATTAATTAGGGTTGTGTTTTCCCAGAAACAACGCCCCGGTTTCTCTGGATAATCATTGTAAACATGTTTCATTGGAACATCCTTTTCTACAAAATAAATAATAGAAGTCTAAGAGGTGATATCTCAAAACCAAAGCATATGAAACTACGACATCATCATCATACAGGGGTTACGATTCAATATATTGTGACACATTGCGATAAATTGTGATTATTAAAATGCATTTTTAGGAAAGCTGTCCTAGTAGAAGACGCAAGCATGTGAATAACATTCGAGTAAAAAGGGTTTACTTTGTATATGCAATCAGAACAGTGGGATCTGCACTTTGATCACAGTTCCTGTAATATCCCAAATGAAAGCACTACTTTTTGTGCAACTGTCTGCCACAAATCTTTGCACGTGTTGAGAATCAAATCATTTTTACAAAACATAATATCGTGATACTCAAGTGTGTCTATATCCTCTTACATCCCTGCAAGCACATGAAACCAAACACGATCTGCACGACTTTATAGAGTTGCAGTTAAATAAGAAACTATTTTTCATTGTAATTTGTGTAAAATGACCCCTTTAATCTCCTGTTCCATCCTCAAACGGTCACAAATGCCAACCAATGAGATATCGCCTGCAACTTAATATATCTACCATCTCTACGACAACAAAGGGATCTCCTAATTTATTTTTTCATGAAAAAGATGAAATGTATAGCCATAAGGAACTCTACACCTTATTTATTTCAATAGGCATCAGAAGCATATGCTTGCAGCAGACCTTTCGCTGCCGAGCACCCACTTTGTAGTACGATATGAAAACACCATCTGGTGTGTTAGCAACGGCTAGGCTTAGCTAGCTGGGGCTAGATGGGGCCCTGCTGTGTCACAGGATTATCTTACTGGTTGGTAGATCCACCCTATTAGCCCCTAGTGGCTTGGATTATTGGATGATCATTATTATGTGTGACTGAACAAGGAGCTAAGTACCTGCACTTCCTTGACGCAGTTAAGTCTTGTTAGTGTTAGTGATCAGACACATTACGAGCTCATTTTCAGAGCATTATTACACCTCGTCTGAGACATAAACACACGGTTTATTTAATACACTTTAACTTGGACTCACACGGTGTGTTTAATATAATGTTGACTGGCTTTACTAACTTAAAAACAGGCTCTCCACTTTAGAAAAGAAGGACTATAGCACGCCTGGAGCATATTTGTTTGTGTGTGGAAGTGGAATGTTCCTTTCTAATGCGTCTAAACAGGATCATAGCCGAGTACAGAAGACGGCACATTCAGAGACAACCCTCTGCTCGACAAAACGAACATCTGCCGTTTCTCATCAGCGAGATTGAAGCTAATGACGAGCCGCGAGTGTGCTGACAGAGAGAATGGAATTGGATTGTGTACAAGAGGCCCAGTGAGACCAGGCATATGTTTTAGAAAATGTTGCGGAGTATGCTTTATATAGTGTGTGTCCATGTGTGTGCGCGATAAGATACAGATGCCCGAGACTAGGAGAGGCAGAAAATGGGGCCCTGCTTTTTTCTTTTGCAGTTCTCCTCCATGTTTATACAGGTTGACGAAGGGGAGTGTGTAAGCGCAGGTAAAACAACCGTTGTGTTCTTCCCCTTTCAATCTCTGCTTTCGCTAACAGATAATGGAATTACACATCAAAGAAGCTTCTCCCTGTATCCAATTCTTCTGTGACCTCTACCAGCCTTTGTTCATATTCACCACGACAACTCCCCAGCCCCAAGCCTCCACCAGCAGGCTTCTCCCTGCTTCCTCTCTCTGTCTAGGGAGAGATTAAATTTAGATGAAAATGAAATATTCATTTCCACTCAGCAACTGATGGCCATCTTAATTTGATACAACTTTTGATGCAACATCTCCTCATTGTTTCTTTTCATCACCAAACACTTTTTTCTTGTAATGTCCTCCTCCGTCCCTGTCTTTGCTAACCATACCATCCTCCTGCGGGTAATTCTCAATACGAGCAACCCTTTGGGTTTGACTTTGTTAAAAGTAGAATTGCAAAGTACCATTACAGCTTTTCGCGGTCTCTTGAAATATGTCTGAGTCATTTCAGATGAGACATTTGCGCAAGATCTCGGGGAGCATGCGAGTGGAGAGTGCACTCTCTATAGCTCGCTTGAAGAGTTAATCACATGAAAAGTTCCCAGTCTCTCTCTGCTGCTGGTGTAGGGATAAAGACAAGCCTCTGAAGTGGCTCTGTGTTTGCAGACTTCAACCGAAGTGGTGACCACAAACCTCGATTCATCCCACTGAAGCTTATGAGTGGTCACACTGCACACAGCTTCAAGTGCTGCACATTTGTCAGCTTACATTTAAATGTTCAGGCTGTTTCACACACAATAATTAAGTCTGCAGTCATGGCTGCCCAAAGCATTTTAGGGAGGCTAAATGTATAATGCATGCGACCAGGTGTTGCAGGGGCACAGCGAGTAGCTAAGGAAATTAAATCAACATGAAATCATGGGGGAGATTGATTAACTGGCACTGATTAAGTGCTCTAAGTATTAGGTAGATAAAGTAATTGATTATACAATAAATCTCTGTCAGGCAGTGAATAACCTCACTCAGAGAGAAAAGAGAAAACAAATGAAGAATGAGTTTCTTCAATCCATAGATGAAAGAAACAATGTTTAATAATTGTCCATTACTGTGTGCTTTAACTCAAGAGATACAGTGCATGTACCCTATAAATACATTTCATCTGATCAAAATTGGGCTATTCCTATCTGATGGACAAGAAAGCAATGTTTGTATAGACATTAATGAATTGTGCAGAGAGAACACTAGTCACTGGGCTTACAGAACATATCACAAAAAGCATCATTGAATGAAATCATGGTCTCCATGTTGGAAAACTTACAAATGATCTACTAAGAGAGAGAAAATCCTCCTCCAGCACTTTCGTCTTCAATATGACAACATTGCATTATCAACCGAATTGGTTCCTAGATGAGATGAGAGATTGCAAAACATATCAAATAATTAGGACAGGAAAGCGGTAGGGAGACCGAAGAGAAAGACAAGCATGTAAGTGGACACAGGAGGAGCAGTCTTTTATTCCCTCCAACAAATAGAAGCTGCAGAACGAGACGGAGCGACCATCTGGCCGTAACTTAGAGCAGTGCACTGTTAAAGCACTAAAATCAATGGCAACAACTCTACCTTGGATGCCCACCATTACCCAGATGGTGTACTTGGAGAAGTGCACAGGCCACCTAACCAAGAGCAGACATGGCACAGACAAAGAGCGGCGTGCTGAAATATCATCGCCCACCTTGATGATTTTCACCGGTTTGTTTGTGTTAGTAACCAGTGCTGAGGAGCGATGTTGGCTACCATGCACTGACTATAAGAGAGCCCTCTGTTGGTTTTAGCAGGGTGGCTGTGACACGGAGCGCACACACACTTGCACACCAAGTACCAAATAACAAAACAAAAAAAAAAGGGGGGGGGGGGGGCGACAAAAAGGTCCACTACTCGCATTCAAGAAAGCGTTCATCCCTGAACAAATCAACAGACTGTGAATACTGACGTCCTCTCACAGAAAATACTACAGTATGGCTGCAATATCAAATACACACACATTGCATATTTCATGCACACCCTCAAGCTTATCCACTTGTGAAACAGATTAAATGAAATTTTGTGAACGCAATTAAAAAGAATAATATCACATTTTTCTTGTTATTTTTTTACACAGGCCTTTTTTTTATTTAATAAAATGGACACACACACGGCCGTTGTACATAAACACTCTGCTTCAAAAAAATCACACAACGACTTTAGCCTTTTGAATTTGATTTTTTTTTCCTCTTTTTTTTTGGCATTGAGGCAAATTCAGCAACCAGCTCTTGCATGTCCCTCTCCTCAGCTTGTCAAAATACAATCTTAGGAACACAAAAAAAACAAACTGCTCCTGCACCGCAAGCAATGATAGGTTCTATAAAAAGCAATAGTGCGACTGTAGCACATTTCAAGGTAAATTTGTCTCAGCACTTTGACATTTTTTAAAACAAAGCCTGTCAAGTCTATTTCAGGTCTTCATTTGAGCTGCTGACACAGTAAAGAAAAAAGAAAAAAAGGGAATAACATGTCCCTTTGACCAAACGATTCCAGTGCAGATGAGTAGAAAGAGAGCTTTAAGGATTTATGCGGTTTCTAAGACATCACCAAAGTCCATACACAGCGATGTCAGCGTGCAAACAGTCAATCACAGTGGCACCCTGGGCCTGCTCGACAGTTAGGTGTATATGATTCTCAGCACTCAACAATATTCTACAGTCTGATGCATTTTGTTTTCGATGTGTTTCTGTTGAGTCTTTCAGAATTTGTATCAAATATACAGAAGACTTGTCATCATTCACTTCAGGATACAGAGGTGTACAAATGATGTTATACTTCATCCTGTTAAAGTCTAATAACTTACATTTAAATGAATGTAGCTCAATGACCACCCACTGAGATTGACAAGAGTTGCATTACAAAACTAGAGTGGCATGTTGGTGATTTGCACATATGTCATACAAGAGACAACATGCATCCACTTCCCCCCCACCCCCACCATTTATATCTTGAAGACAAAAAGCTCCCTGGCTGTTGTAGTGGTATATTAATGTGGGCCAATGCCATTTTGAGTAATTGTTCTGCATGGCATTCTGCCAAAATGTCAAAAACGATTTGACTTGTGAAAAAAACGTATTGATCTTCATTCTGCTCCTGTCTCTTGGCGGCGCAAAATGTTTCATCGCATCACCAGCTTCCAAATGACAATTCTCACATTGTTCCTCAGTGAGTGATTGGAAAAAGACAAACGCCAGCACAGACCATGCTCCCTCTTTTTTTGTGTCTCACATGTGTGAAAGATCAGGAGGGATGATTCAGGATTGAACGGTGCAATGCAACTGTTGTTGTATACTGTTTTGTTTGCAGCGATACGATAAGATTAGATCAAACTTTACTTGTCTCTCCTCAACAAATTGTAACACTGTTTGAAACTTTCTCGTCGTGTATTTCCTAATGTGATACTGTATCTTTTAATTAAACATACTTGTCCTTAAAAGCTAAAACTTAGTCCCAGAAGGCATGGCAATGAGCCTGAATTTAGCTGGTGACTCAACATGCTGGCTGCAGAAAATGGAACAGACAAAGCAGAGTGCATAGAGGTCACGCTAACCCATAATATTTCATCGCGTGGTCTCTGAGTAGAGAAGGCATCATCAATTTTACAGACTATCGTCTGCAATAATGCACTGCTCTCGTGTTGCTCACTGGCTGTCCCTTGTTTAAGTAAAATTAAAAATGTACACACGACCCGAATGAGGCGAACGGTAAATGAACGGGACTGCTCATTTACTCCAAAAACCACCCGCTGCCGCTGTGAACGCACGGATGAGGACCCGCACTGAAATGCGCGGAATAAGGAGCAACTTTCAAGGTTATAATACAAACGTGTGTGTGTGTGTGTGTGTGTGTGTGTGCGTGTCAATGTGTGTAAATTTAAATATGCATAACTTACCTATTCGAATAACATGAGGCATCCCGTTAGAGTAGTGAATCCAAAAGAGACATGCAATCAGCAATGTCCAGTATTCCCAAATCGCACTCCGGGGAGACAGCCAAGTATTTCGCATGGTTGTAAAGTCGTGGGATCCACTTTTTAAAATTCCAAAGACGACTCAGAACTGCTCATCAAAACTGAATTCGACGGAGCATATATGGATTTTGGTGTCTGCGACAAATTTGCGATCATTGTACTTGGTGCAACATTCTCTCAGGGTTGTTTTTTCTTCTGTTACTCACAAGTCTGAGAGCAGCTCGATCAGGATGAAGCCCCCAGTCCCTCACAGGCGGATCAGTGATACACCTGCGAACGCAGGCTGCTACAATTAGCCTGCAGGAGTATCTGTATCCCCTCCTACCGCCGATGCTATCTGTCTACTGGCAAGTAACACGGCAACAGCCGAGCCGGACTCCCGCACCGCTGTGGAGGAGGAGAAGAACTGCGCCTGCGGAACTTTTGGTCGCCTCGAACGATTCTGCCCTCACTTCAGTCATTCAAAAAATGCTTATTGCAGTTTAATCACTCCAGTCCCGCATTCCAGTCATGAAAACTGTTCATATACCACAGAGGTACTTTGTGAAGGTGGAAAAGCCGCTCCGCAACGCTCCTCTCCAGTTGCGCGCGGTGATGGCACGAGGCTGGTTATTGAAGAACGTCCAAATCTGTTCAAAAAGGCTCTTTGTTACACAGTGTTCGTTTAAAAACAACCTTCTAGTTTGTGCTGGATGGGAAGGCAGTGCAGAAAGCCGTGCATCTGCGTGCGCCTGACGACCCTCCTTCCTCGGTGCCACTAGAGGCACGCGTCGTTACGCATACTTGTCAACTATGTCCAAGAAGTATCCTATAGAGGTGAGAGGGATCCGAATAATGACCCGGTTCTCTACTTTTCCAGTTGTTGTATACACTCGCAATATGTTGTCCGTTGATTTCTTCACATTTGATATGATGATATTTAGGGATTTGTGTTTTCCGAGATCTAAGAGATACAGATGTTGTTTTCTCTTTTACTGCACTGAGATGGAAATTGCGTTTTTCCCCCTTTGCCTCAAGATAGAAAGGAGGAAACCCCGGTCTGCCTTCAGCACTGTGAATGGGATGAATTATTTGCATGAGGGAAATAAGTGTCAGTTGAGGATTGGGCCATTGACAAAGCAGGCGTCTTATCGCTGTTATTTGAGACATTGTTTCCGTGTCAATGAGTACATTAAACTGCTTGGTGCCTATCTGGCTGTCCATTTGTCATGCCTTACAAATAGCCGTCAAATACAAGCTGCAGGTTACACATACACTCGCATAGAGATTTCTGCTCGTGTCTCCCTCACCACTGCAGTGGAGGAGGCAAAGCGCAGTTTAAAGTATTGCATTACCTGTTAATGGTACAGATTGCAGAAAGAGCTATTTTGCTTTTTGCCTAAAACTGAAACTTGCAGCACGATCAAAAGGCTGAAATCAACTTCAGAAAGATGAAAGCTGCACCCTGTGGGATTCATAACTCTTACAAAAATAAGAACTTTATGGTTACTTAAATTTTAGATCTTAACATTTTTAATATGCAGGTAGAAAGATAAATAGATTGATGGATATGTAGATATTTCCTGAGCACATCAAAACCAAATTGGCATCACAAATAATGATAATAATAGTAGACATTTGAGATTTTATATTCTTAATATACCAACACCACAAATTGAATTTTTTATTTTTTTACATTAATGATTTGCCGTTTTTAAGCATATTCTGAAAAATGAACTGCTACATTTCTTTGTGCTTAATAGAACACTGTTGATGAGATAGTGCTGTGGCTCATTGGTTTTATTTTTCTGTATGGAATGGGGGAGAGGAATAAACTGTGCATCATGGGGCATGCAAGCAAGAACAAGCCAGACTGACTGCCACTGCATATTCATGTCTCCCAGAGCAGATTTATCGCCTCTTGGCACAATGTAAGGACTATCAACGTGAGTTATGTGGCCCGACTCTCGCATTATCGAGATTCATTGACTTGCTGCTCTTTCAAATACAAAATGTACACAGCTCTAGCAAACAAGACATTCTGGGTCTGTGGGTGCCCTCTATAGAGAGATGGCTGTCTGTGCTCTCAATCACCTGCGCTGATAACTGGAGGGAGTCAGACCCTAGAGCAGGAGAGTTCCCCCACTGTGACACACACACATACACACACACACTCACAGGAAACGGGAAGCACAAGATGGAGTATCCCACTTAGATTTCTACATTTGCAATAGCTGTTGAAGCAAACTGGATTTGAATTGTTTGTGTTTCCTACAGCAGTTGGCATTACATCTTTGTCTCCATGTCACTCCGTCATTGTAATAAGTACACTATGTTACAATGTCTCCCCCTATTACAAGAAGTAGTAAAGATGCACTTTGGCAGTGGGAGGGGAGTGGTGCCAGGAGGATCATTAGAGGAGACCAGAGCAGTGCTGATGTCAAGCACATCCACATCATTTATGTTATGTTGTCCACACATTCTGAAATCAGTTTACTCAGCTTAAACTACTAATACAACAATGTGAAAATAATCCAGAACAAGTAAAGGGCCTGCATTCAAAATCAACAGTAAAAGTAAAGCAAACAAAGCCCCAATAAGTGTTATTGTAGTAGCATATATAATACTTTATAATTATCACTGATGCAACGATGTGTAGTTAGTACTGTTGTAGCTAGTTGAGGTGGAGCTAGTGTTTTATGCATATAGTGCTGTGTTTGTATTGCCTACTGTGCCTACTGTGACAGTTTCCCTATAAACATAATTTCTAAATAGCAGTATCGCAAGATATCGTATCATACCGCAATATATCGCAACATATCGCAATATATCGCAATATATCGTATCATAGTGCAACATACCGCAACATATCGCAATATATTCCAACATATCGCAATATATTGCAATATATCGCAATATATTGCGATATGTTGAATCCTAACCCCTGTATCACGATACGTGTCGCATCCCAAGATGCTTGCAAGACACAGCCCTTTTATCTACAGTAAGGTAGTTTAGTTCGGTGGTTCCCAATCTAGGGGTCTGCCCCCTCCAAAGAGTCACAAGATATATCCGGGCGGGTCTCGAGATTATTAATGAGAGCGGAAAGAAGAAAGTTCTGCGACACATCTGTTTAATTTTCAAATGTTTGCTATTTTTGAAATACTGAATCCTTTGACCTCTTTGAGCCTCAAACAGGAAATTGAAATGCAAATATTTGACAGGTTTAGAAGAGACATGTCTCTTTGTAGGAACTGATAACAACTCAGAGATCTGAAACATCCCTGCCTGGGGACCACATGTGAAAAAATTGAAGTATTTTGGTTGTAACATTTTCTTCTTTATAGCATATCTGTGCAAGGCCATGAAGCAAAAAAGAAACACAGAAGTTTAGAATTGACTCTGAAGGACATCGCTGAAAAACATTTACCCCAGTCTCTACTTAATTATAATAATAATAATGCAGGTGTACACTTTTCTAAGCAGGTCACACATCCACATACGGCAGCACCGTCAGATCTGTTTTTGCTCCTGCAAAATGATTGCTGTTGCATTTACAACCAGCGAGCGATCAATGCCTGGTCTGGCAAGTTGCTCATAACTAATGGCTCCAGAAACATCATGTCTCCATTGTGAAGCTGGAGACATTGACAAGAGGTGTACTTAATTGACAGGATTGATCAGCACATTTTGTTTAGTTTTTGAAGATTGTCAGAGAGAAGAAAGAAGACAATCAATTTCCACACAGCGCCTTTCACTGTTTGCTTATATACCTATGATTGGCTGGAGAAAGTATGCAATCCAAAATGTTAGATTGTTCGTAATTATTTGAAAAAATTGCTGCACTTCGATTGAGACTCAAAAATGAATCATGTGAAGCATTTTCACAATTGATTTAGCTTTCCTCTTCAAGAGAAACATAAAGAACTCCAGTCACCAGACTGAACATGTTGAATATCGAACGTCTTCCCTCAACAATGGGTCAATAATAGGAACTCATTCCTAAGTCTAAGTCTGTGCTGATAAATTAAATGTCTTTTTGATTTAGTTCAATTTTTTTTAAATTGTTCAAGTTTTAGCTTTGTTCAAAGAAAAGATACAAACTTCTTCTAGTCAACTTCTCAAACTAGGAAGGAGTTGTATTGATCCCTTGACACAAACATAAGTTTGACGCCATAGAAGCTTGATGTTTGGGAATAAATATTACAAATTTGGGGTTTTATTATGAGTGGAATAAATTCCACCTGAGATGTCGATTTCATATTTGTTTGTTTTGTGAATGCCCCGTGTCTTCATACAATGAAAACCAATCAAAATACCTATGTGCTGTCAGGCCGAGCACAGAACAGCACATGGCTCATGCAACAAGATGTCATGAAGCTGCTGTTTGTACATATCACTGCCATGACAGGTGTTTGTGGTAACTCCATTGCATCAGGTGTACAATGCCCATGCAGGTTTTTGGTGGACGGACGGATAATTAAACGTCGATTTACCCTCTTCAACTGTACTGGGGCAATATAGCTGCTTTGCTGACAGATTGAACACTTGCTACAGCTTCACACTCTTATGATTCAAGGCAAGGTGCCATGTGCAGACAAGGTTATGAGGAATTGGCCCAATTCTGGCGCTGATTGCAACGTTTACTGAGGCTCTATACTGCTCTGGCTTGGAGTTAGAGACTGCTCAAGATGTATGTGCTGCTGCTGACGTATGTAGCGGTGGTGTTGGGGAGAGAGGAGACAATCACAACCCTGATCAGTCATCCAGACAGTCTGTGAGATGGGAAATGACTGCTAGCGGGGTTCAGCCACTGGTTATAGATGAGAAAGGCACACAGTAATAATAGATTCCTGACCCAACCTGATTTATCAATTGAATTATTAGTGTTATCATCTTTATCATCCCCGTCATCTATCTTCAATAACGACTGAAAGCCAGCGTTAAAATTGCAGTTTTGTATCCATGTATATAGAAAAATAAATCCCAGCCACAGTTTCATAACCTTTAAATCAACACTTCTATATTTAGAGTTTAAGTGAACAGATGTTTCTATAAAAAAAACTAAAACATGATGAATGTCATGGTTATAAAGATGCTTATGTGAGCCTGTCGAATAAAGAACAATTCTCCTGCTGCAACACAATCCAGCCGTTGAGCTCTAAAGTTTCTGGTCGTTGACATTCAAGCGGACCTTTAAGGTCAAAGAGGCAAACTGGGGAATTAAAATCACACTTGAACACTTCTGTTGCAGAACCTATAGAGTGAAATCCACGAGTCATTCATGTTTCTCCACGAAAACTCTGTGTGATTATAGTTGACCCTGCGTGCACCGTACGCATCACTGGTCCTGACCTACACTCAGGCTGTCATCAGAATGGAGTCACGGCCAGGATGTTGTTTTTGTACGATGCTGAGGTCGCATCATTTGCATAGTTATTGTTACACTTTGGACTTCCTGGTTTCTTAGTCATGTTATTTCACAATATATATATATTTTCCTGAGCTCTTCATCCAACAGTATGTGGAAGGTAATCATGATATTAGCTTGTATTTAGAAGCTTGACACATTTACACCTAAAATAATAATACTGCTGGAGTGATAATACTTTAATAGTTTTAAAATGTTCTATTGTTGCACGTCTTTGTTGTGCGCCCCCATATGTCCCCTCTGTCTCCACCTTCAATGTGGAGTATTACAAAACCTTCAAGTCCTCAAAAGCACGTGTAAACAAGGCCACACTTAAAATGATTAAGTCATTATTCAGTTTTATATTTAAATAGAAAGACAGATCCACATTTATTTCCCTTTGCTTCACACACTATCTGCTTTGAACCGTTTGCACAAAATATCGTCTTTCACTTTAGTTTTTCTTTTTATTACAATAATCAAATCAGATTTGACTGAGAACTATGCAACATGTTTCCTTCATTGAGCATTTTAAGCTGCTGACTGTTTATATGACTTTTCTATTGAATCAAACCTTCTTCGATGTTCTCTGTTCTGCAATTGCAAAGTACCCCAGAGAGTTTATTTAATTTAATATAACAACAACCCTACCACATATTCACACTATACTACCTACCTACCTTGTTAGCAAACAAAATAAGCATTGATTCATTTGTTAAATGTTTTTTTTTTTATGTTTTTGGTGAGACTAGCTGAACATGCTGAAGTCACGGGTGATTTCCAACGTCTTCTGTCGTCCGACCAACTCTCATATCTTGTTTGTTTTCGTCACATTTGAGAAGCTGGAGCGCGAGGAAGTTAGCAATTCATCTTTCAGTCTATCGTTTCAAATGTACTGAGCAAGAGCGAAGCATTACTGTAACACGTGTCAAGATTACCATGGCACCAAACCCTGATGTCACAAGGAACTGGTATGTTTCTTCATTATACTGAACAGAGCTGCGTGCACAGTGATGCTGGTTTCCTTCCCCAGTTGTGGACTGTGCTAAGCTTTATGCAAAGTATCAGGTCTGGAAGTTTCCTCAATATGAATGTAAAAAAACATAATTATGGATTTTTAGTTTAGAAGTGTGGGAAGGCCATCAACGAAGCATCCTTAAAGTGTGTTTGCCATCTCCGGAGAGTTCGCTCAGTGCTTCAAAGTGAGGCGGAGTGAGAGACTGGTATCATGACATGCCTTGCAAATACTCAAGCAAGCCAATACCCACAAGGCTTTGTTTTTCGGAGGTTATCTTCACTCTCCACTCGGTTCACTCAAGTAGCCTATCTATCAGTGACGGAAAGGGAGCAGCGGTGACAGCCACTGTACGATTAGACGCTATGTCGGCTAATATTGCGCGGCAGTTGAACAGGGCCAGCCTTTGTTGTTGTTTACACAGCGTTTGCCCATCATTAGGCTTGGCAAGGCTGGCTGCCGACTCCTTTTATATTAATTAAAATGAATATACAGTAAAGACTGCACGTGTGGCTCCCAGCCAGAATTTTGAAATAAGACTCAATTACCCTCAATGACCCTGTCTAACACAAACAATGAGAAATTAATTATATGCAGCATCCAACCCAGACAAGCTTAGTGGCTTCAAAACTACATTATAAATGGTTTAGAATGCATTTCCACCTTGTTTTCGTTTGCGTCTGCCAAATCAATGGCCCATTAAAAAATCTGCAGCAACATAAAATGGATATCATGAAAGCGCAGGTGTTTGCAGAGCATGCACGCTCTCACAATCAGCGGTTTCTTTGTTCATATGTATTCCCCGTGTGGGTTCTTCATTGATTTAACTTTAATGTTAAACAGACATCAGCTTGTCAAGTATTTTGAAACAATAGGGAACACGATATGTATCTTTTTGTGTGGCGAGAGGAACCTCGAGGTTTGGGGCATTTGATGTCAACTTGATTATTCATGTTGGACGTAACGGTTCACCAGTTGGTTCGTATTGGTCGAAGAGCACTGCACACATTCATGACAGACAGGTCACACGAGATGGCAGCGAGTAGACTGCATGCATCAATGTGTGTCTGTGTAAACACTCCGACACACACACAAACACACATTCAGACAACCTGTGAAAGAAAGTGTCTCACTAATTTGAAACGTGTTTGCATTTCTGCACAATACAGTGATCCGCAGACGTTCATGTTATCACATTGGCAGTTATGAGTAATTGCACCCTGCAGCAGTCCCTACTCCTGGACAACTTTTAATTATGTTACAAAGTGCACACGCTCTCCTGCATTAATGTCTCCGCTGGAATCTTGAATGATTACATTAACTCTGCCGTTGTACGACGACTAGCTTCCCTAAATCATGAAAACATGTTTATTAAACTGAGATAAACTCACACCATGGTATTTGTTGATGTGAGGGAGGGATTATCCTTTTGTGTTATGTATGATAAGGAATTTAAATATATTGTGTCGCAAAGCCGTCGATTGGTTACAGAAGCTGAGAGCTAGCAGAGGAGCTGAAGTCTTTGAGTTTTGAGCTGAGGTCTTGTGATACAGCGCTGACAACATGAATGAACGAACCCACTGTAAACGTATTCCTCTGGCGCCGTGGATCATTCATGTCTTGTATGGCCTATGCCTGAAACGGCTCTCCCCGTGGAGATGAATGTGTGTGTGCGCTGTCCATCATTGTAGGAGCAGACAAGTGTGAAGTGAAGCACATACCAACCAGCAGAATGTCACTCACAGTTTCATGTTGGGCAAGTCCCTCTTGTCACACTTGAGTCGAGGAACACGTCGAGGCGTGATTGCTTCACTACCGCTGTTGACCACCACGTCAAGATATGAAACATAAATCCACATCTTTTTTTTTTTTTAAATGTGCAGTTTTATACCAAAAAGTCTCTTATTCTTCCCCTCAGGAACTTCTTAATATCCTAACTGATATGAGACCAATTTTCCAGAGAGGATTTAATATACCTTTGGGATACATCTGATGAGATAACATGAGGATGAAACCAGGAAGAGTGTAGAGAGTTTAATAAGTACAGAAATATTGTATTCGTACCATTTAAGACAGAAGATTTATTTGATATTTAAAAGTTGATGACTACAAGGCATGTTCTTGTTTAGAGATATGAAACTCCTGTTGGAGGCTTGACTTATGATGACTGCATACATTAAGCGCACCGGGAAAAAATGACGCTTATACTCGCCGAAGCAATCACAGACTGGGTAAAAAAAAAAGAAAACAACTGCAACGAGAGACAGGGGTCGATGGGAAACTTGCTCTTTCAATCAATGTACACTGCATCGCGCTGGCTTAATCGCAGATCTTGTACATGGATAATCGCTACACGTGAACCTTTCCTGGCTGACATTTGCATATATTGAGTTACAGGAGTCAGTCTCACTCAGACTCCATCTGCTTGATCACCATATGTGATCTTATCTGCATTGAGCTGAAAGCATCAAAAGCACTTTCTTCCAATCATTTTTCACACATCAGCGAGGATACAGTTTGACGCTGATTCTGCGTAATGGACGGCTGGAATGTAATTCTAAATCCATTAATGAGTTGGATATGGAAAGTGTCACTTCTATATATATATATTTGTTTGAAATTAAAGTCGTAAGTGCAGTTATGATAAATAATGAACCCGCGTGTATTCATTAATGTGTTGTGATCTGTTTGCCTCTAATGAATTATGGCTAGAGTTTTAGCCAGGAGCTCAGGATAAATCAAGAGATACATCTAAGAGGTCATAGGGTGATTGACAGGAGAGAAAAGCATCTCTACTGACTTTCATTTCATCTTCGTCTGATTCTGTGCAGACACAATTCAGTTTAAATTAAGAGGACGCAAACGATGTGCATCCATATACACTGGTGACCTGATGGTGGCGCTAATGAACCAGTTTTGTTGTTTCTGTCTCTGTTGAAGAAGAAAAGATGTACGCATGTTTATGGATGATTTGGACGTATATGTATATTTGGATGTATATGGACGTTTACTAGATGATCAGCAGAAAAACATTCACCAGTCGCAGGTTCTGAACAGACCTCGGAGAGTTAAAATAAAAGATTTCCAGTGGAGGTTTTGACTTTTTTTGAATACATAAACAAAATATAAGCTCTATTACATTAAATCAGCCAATTTCCTACATTAAAAATAAAGTTTTTTTAAATTTGCAAGATGATTAACATGGAAGGGAGAGTCGTCCTGCATCCAGAGGAAACATTTTGTCATTTTATTTTTCCTTTTTAGCGTTCATTAATCATTAAAAACAATAATGGGAAATAATTCAGCGAGGAATTGATTAAGGTAATTTAGAGAGAGAGGCTGCAGCAACATGGTCCTTATGCAAGATTCACAAGATTTCTTTATGGGATGTGATTTTCTTAACTTATGCATGCAATGCATTTGTAATTTAATCAATTAAACCACGGCTTTACAGCTTTGTGCAAAACACCGCGGCCTTGCAACACTGCAAATCACATCTCGACAACTGCACCGTGTGACGTTTTATCTGCCAGACACAAAGACAGCACAGTTAGGAAACTTAGGCTACTTTAGTCATCGTCACTCATGACAGAACTACATTTTTGAAGTGCTGCCGATGCTTGAAAACTGCATTTGAATTATATTGTGTTCACGCTAGAGAGGCTATATCTGAATCTGGTCCAAACCTTCCTGCCACAAAAGATCAATAGGCCTTCTGACAAATCACCACAAGATAGTTTACAAATATTATAGGAAAGCTTGTGCTGCTCACAATAATTAAAACAATAGATAGTGCAGGTGCCGTAATATAACTGAGAGGAGTGTATATCCTACATATATCATTAATAGAGAAGAGTTTTGTTTCATGTGTGTTGCCTCCACTGATGTTCCTTTTACTGGTGCTGCTCATACCTTTTTAAGTCATCATTGAATCTCATAGTCATCACAGACCAGTACAAATCTCATGAGAATTAATTAACCTGTGTTGTTCATGAAGGCCCTTTGGGAAATAGTGCAACTGACTGAGTGCTCCTCCTTTACTCGACTAGTCAATAAGAGGCTGTGACCTGACAAGAATGTAAATTATATTTAATCTGCAGACGCATTGTCTAATGAAGCACAATGTTGCTCATTTCCTTTCCGTCTCTATTCCTTTGAGAAATATCCTTTATCCTTTGAAATCTCATAGCAACTGGTTGAGAACACATTTGTTTCAAACGTACATTTTGCAGTCCATCAATTTGTATTCAATATTGTATTTTGTCTCTTCTGTCAGAGTGGTAGAGCTTCAGTTTCAAGTAAGCCTCCTCCATTTTGATAAATAAACCGCAGAACTCCGAGCTCTGGCTCCACCGGGAGGAGCAGCCTTAAAGATTGGAGCTTCAGCTCAAAGACCACACATTTAAGTGTTTCACCACTGGGAGGTTGCAAAGGTCTAATTAGCCACCGTGGCTGCTCTGTCAGCGACGGCAGACCTGTACAAGGCCCTTCCTTCCTTCCACTGCCAATTGGGCTCCAGTTTACTGTAGGCCCATATTACGGTGTCAAACCCGTACTGCTTGTTTCTCCCCATGGGAACGCTTCTGAGGAAAAGGATACAGCAATTATCCGCAGACTGCAAAGTGAAAGGTGAAAGGATTTGTATTTACCAGCTAGTGAGTGGTTAATGGCAATACAATATGATGGAATTATGGGGATTAGAGGCCAGGGATTTGTGAACAGTCAATGAAATTTCCAGCAACACCTTAGTGCTACTTCAGTAAATTGAAAGACTTTGGGTGAGGGAGGGGGAGGGGGTGGGCTACATGTTCTGGGAAAAGGACGAATGAGATGTCAACAAGTTTTTTTTAATTTTACTCACGGGCCTCGTTTAATTCTTTGTCTGTGCACTAATAACTACGTAAAGAAACAGGACAGCGGTCCAACATCACAGCACGCTGAACTGTAAGGTGGCCCAGGAGGGCGTTCTAGTCAAGTAGAGTTTAATTTATTGCCCTTAATTACAGGTACAGTCTCAAATGTCTCTTTAGCTCCTAAATAATGAAACAAGAAGTCCAACGTCAAACTGATTGATTTTTAGTTTTATTTTAAACGGTTGAAAACAGAACATAAAGAAAACACACAGCAAGTACAAGAAGAAGGCCTGATGAATATTCATGTCTGCTTTTGTAAAAACATCATCGTCAACGCCAGATTGAGACGCACACACACACACACACACACACACACACACACACACACACACACACACACACAACTCAGAGAAACAACAAAATGTATTTTTTTGTAATTACGTGTAAACAGATTTCTCTTCGCCTTCCCGTTATGGGTAATGTATGAAGTTGTGCGGCCATTTTGCAGGATGCAATGATTGTATTAACCGTGCAATCACACACAAAAGCAGAAGCACTTAGTTTAGCACTGTGCAGAGAGACGACTCTGAACATTTGTCCCTTCAAGCTTAATTTCAGGAGGGATGGCACCGCTTTACCCAAACAGAATCAACCACTCTGCGGAGAGCAATAAAATGGAAACAGCAGCATTTGGAATGTATACTCATCAAGGGCTCTTTAAATTTATTACGCATATTAAACTTATATTAATCATCCATGGCCGAAAAAAAAGCCATCCGTCTATTTGTGTGGCTCGTCCCAGCCAGGCCTTTCCTCCCTTTCTGTTTATAAAGTGTGAACTTTTGAATCGAAAAGATACAAACTCACAGTCGTCCACCACTCGGACCTTCACACACTTAGTTTCCACTTTGTAAACAGGACAACTGTTGATTTGCATTGACGGTGAACGTTTGCAGAAGTTGTGCATTGCAGGTTCCTCCAATATGGCCATAAAACCCACAAACATTAAGTAAGCTATTGCATCACATTTGTTGATTTTAAGACACTGTTGTGATTCTACTGGAAGTAGATTCATTCTGTTGCTGTTTCAAACTGTTTATGAGGCGACTACTAGCTAACAACGCTGTGTTTAATCCCCAGAGAGGGAAACTCCTTGTTTAGTCAATTACGCTCGTGGTTCACTAAGTTCAGCTTGAGGATTTGTTGTTAAAGTTCTGTTTGTTCATGCATCTGTATCTGTATTTTCTTTTACCACGTGCACCAGCTACATTAAATGTCTCTTTCCAATGTGCAGAAATAGTGGTTTGACTCCAAGTTATTTTCAGATCACTAAACTCCTTACTCTGTCATGGGGAAAGAGCCGGGCCACTACAGAGACACTCAATTTCAGCTTCTTCTACTCATGATCTCTGTCTTATGGTCACTACCCAAAAGCTTGTGTCCATAGATGAGGGTCAGAACAAAGACTAACGCTTTGTTGTCTCTGTATTTACAAGCACAGTCCAATGCAGAGGCAGTATTACTGCAGTGCTTTACTGGGATATGATGAAACAAAAATTGTGAAAAATAAGTTTGTTTTTTTTACAACACTTACAACTTGAATGTTTGAAAGGTTGACTCAGAGTAGCACATCAATTGTGACAAAGCCATGGTCTAACCGCGCATGTAATTGAAACAATCGATTGCAATTTCATAAACACAAATGTGCATAAAGCACAGAACCGGTAAAGTGATCTTCTATCGGTTGACTGATCAGAACTGCACGCCTATCAATCTCTCCGTCTCCCCTCCAGGCTTGTTCATTGTTTTCCCCCATTGAATGCTGGATCGGGAGGCATTGCATCTCAAGGAAAGGCAGTTTCTGAGCTCATGCCTAAGGATTGGTTATCTCACTTCAAACAGGACAAAAGGTCTTGTATTACAGCTCCAGAATATGTTCTCGATCAGTTCCTAAATTGAAAGCTTAGAGAAAAAATAATGCATGTATTTGACATTTCTCTTAGTGGTGTGATGTTGAGAATCTCAAAGTGGGACATACGAGACAACCAGATCTAAGAAACAAATCTGGGAAAAGAACGAACGTGAGGAATGCTACCTGAAGCCTTTCAGTCATTTACAAACATCATAATAGACAAATGTGTTTTCTCAGACGGCTGGCGTGTCCCTTAGAGACAGGGTGAGAAGCTCAGCCATCCGGGAGAGACTCGGAGTAGAGCCGCTGCTGCTTTGCGTTGAAAGGAGCCAGCTGAGGTGGTTCGGTCATCTAGTAAGGATGCCACCTGGGCGCCTCCCTAGGGAGGTGTTCCAGGCACGTCCAGCTGGGAGGAGACCCCGGGGAAGACCCAGGACTCAGTGGAGAGATTATATCTCCTCACTGGGAACGCCTCAGGATCCCCCAGTCGGAGCTGGCGGATGTGGCCCGGAGAAGGGAAGTCTGGGGTTCCATACTGGAGCTGCTGCCCCCGCGACCCGAACCCAGATAAGCGGTAGACGATGGATGGATGGATGAATAATAGACAAATGTAGCTCAGTGTTCGTCAATAAAGTGTTTATTAAACCCCTCCCCCAAGCAGCGATCGCCCAATCATAGTTTTGCAATCGTAACAGGTCAAGCTTTACATTTCTCCACATGATGAAGTGTTCAAGTGGCTAAGGCCAACACTCAGTATCCAAATCATTTTAAAACCAAACATCCCATTAAAATTGTAAAAAAAATGCATTAAACAATAAGCATATTGTTAAATACATAATAACCATATAGGTTTGATTATAAGATTACCCTCATGCATTTTGAGCCTTTTTGAGCCTATGTAGTGGTGCATTACAACGCACAAGCCCCGGCTGCCTTTAATTCCCCTTTTTCTACATCTGATCTGGAATAATCCGAGCAGAAGTCCCACTAACATTCAACCATTGCAGCTCCATACCATACCTCCACACCGATGCAAAGGGCCAATCCAAGGACTCCTGGCTGCTTTCAATCTGCAGCTCACAAGGATTTGAACGTTTCTATAGTACAATCGGCAAGGAGATATATATATACATATATATATATATATATATATATTGTGATGCTCTGTGTGTGTGAAGTGTAGTTTTCTGTTGCTGAGTGTTACACTACTGTAAGTTAAAGGTGAGGCAGCATCTGTTTTTTCTCTTACCCTCGTGTATCAGCAGTCCCAGATGCCTCTGTATCAGAGTTACAGTAACATTACTCTGTCCTGCACTATATTGGATGTTAGGAAGTTTACCTGAAATTACTTTGCCAAACACATTGTTTAATCTTTATCCACAAAGCCTTTTCTCATGAAACAATTCAACATATTATTTAAAAATACTTTATACTTTAATACTTTCTTTTGAATCAGAAATCCTTTATTAGTCCCACAACGGGGAAATGTACCTTAAGTGTAGCAAAATAACAAGAAAGTAAAGTGGCGAGTACACAATAATTAAATAGAATAAAATAGAGTAAAAGTAGTATAAGTACAGAGTCGTTGATAAAAAGTCGTAAAAGTGAATAATGCACATAAAAAAAATAATAAATGGTGTTGCTTGTCCACGTAACTTATAATATAAATGATTGATATCGTCTTTCTAACTTGATTTTTCTTACTGTTTGTCTTTTTGAGCTATTTAGATTGAAATAGGTAATGAGAACATTTCATGCCAGAAGCCTAAGTAACAATGATAATTAATGTCCATTGTCTTTTGGATCAGCTAAATATTAGGCATCAGGCAGAATTATCTCCTTGTATAAAATTACATTAATCAACATTTGGTACCACCTGCTTATCAAACTAATGTGCTCCCTATCCTGAAAATTGGAAAAAAGGGGGCCTGCATGAATGCATAAGGAACTCCTGAAATCAAATGTGGTGGTGAGCATTCATGTCATTCAGGTGAGCAAGTATGTTAAAAGCTGATTACTAAGAGGATTTGTCAAACAAAACAAGTAATATTTCTCTAGCAAAGGAAGCGGTGCCAATGAAAGAACAATCATTTTCCATTCGTCAAGTCTGTATTTTACCATTTGATGTATTTTATCGTTTTATAGGAAAATCCATCAAAACATCTATTTGCTGTAACACTATTACACAAAGTGTTATCAGGGATGCACCTTGTATTCCTGAGCCCGTTTCTCTTGTCTGGTTGTGAATAACTGGTCAACCGTGGACCATGAGATGTGACACAGATATTTCTATTGCGGCTACATTGGAGTTTGATAGAAAATAAACTCGGCTATCTACAACAAAAATGTAAAAGCATCGCATTTTATTGTAAGAACTTTAGATGCAGAGAGCAAGGGCCTCTTTCTCGATGTACCTTGTTGCCTCCATGTTCGGCAATCACACAGAAAGAAATCCATTACAGACGAAAGGCAGGTTTTTGAGTAATGGGTGCAACTCACCTTTTTTTGACCTGACAAAATTCCACTTTATTACTTTTACTATTTTGCTATCAATCTTTTCACACTGCACGAATTGAATCAAAGTTCAGGTGTCTCGTCTGGGCATGTAGAAAATCATTCTAGGATGAATTCTGTTTAAAAGAAAAAAGCGTTGGAAAAAGCAGACAAAGGAAAAAAGGTAAATTACAAGACCTGACACAAAAATGATGCACTAAAGAGACACATTACATACATTTACTTTGTGTTGGACGCTGTCATTTTCTTTTAAATTTGAAATTTTTAGGCAGCGGATGGAGTTGTGTTGATCATGAGAAGGTGCTGAGCATTATTTTGCACATTGTTTGAACTGCTGCCACCGCTCTCCGGCAGCAGAAAATCCTCCCAGAATTCCACTTTGGAGGTTTTGCCAGCGAGCATATGCATGATGAGAACCACACCTGCTACAATCCTGCACAAGGTAGTGTGACCAAACCAGCTCAGGTTGAGGCCAAGCAGCAGTTGCTCTGCTAAAGGACCATGATTAAAAGAAAGAACCAAATGTAAGCCAGCGAACAGCCATCGATGGCAGGATTTACTGTAATTTTGTGTTTTATTTTAGCAAGAAAATGTGTGAAGCACTGCCCCTGCCTTTAAAAATAGTCCATGTTCAGTTGTGGGTCACGTTGGACTGTATATCAGATCATCTGAGGCAGTGTGGCGAAGGACAGGGTTTGCAGTAGTTATTGGTAACGTGGGAGTAATCATAGAGGATTTGGAGGAACGGCAGTCTTATTTTGGAGTTATTGATTTTGTTGACTGCCACTGGCAATGTTAGACAAGTGAGGCAAGAATTTAAACCCCGCAAATGTTTTGTAGAGAGTAATAGAACTCCTCCAGCAGCCACAATGGCACACTCATTCAAACTCTATTCCCCGGTAATACTTTTAGATATTTTAGGGTAACGTCAAACCTCAGTTGCCTTCGATGCCTACTGGCTGTGTTTTGTTGCCAGTTTAATTTACATGTCAAGCATCTGGTACACATTCTGACAAGTGTAAAAATTGCACGGTTCTGTCAAACCTCAGGCTTCCACTGGAAAGCTTTGCGAGGAGCTCTTTTAATTTCTCTCACATTTCCGATCCCTCCTGTTTTTGCATCACTGCACTCATCCAGTGGTGCATAATGACTAGTGCCCACTCACAAGTCCTGGCTGCCTTTATTTCCTCTTTTTCTACATCTGATCTGGAATAATCCGAGCAAATGTCCCACTGACATTCAACCATTGCAGCCCCATACCTTGATTCCCCCTTTATCTCCACACCAATGCAAAGTGCCAATCCAAGGACTCCTTGCTGTTTTCAAACTGCAGCTCACAAGGATTTGAACATTTCTATGGTACAATCGGCAAGGAGATTTGCATATATTGTGATGCTCTGTGTGTGTGAAGTGTAGTTTTCTGTTGCTGAGTGTTACACTACTGTAAGGTAAAGGTGAGGCAGCATCTGTTTTCTTATCCCCGCTATTAGCGTGGTCCGTTGGGATGACAATGTCAGTCAGTTGGGTGGTCCACCTCTTTGGTCCTGACTAAAATATCTCAATAACTCTTTGATGGATTGCCATAACATTTCTTTAAGATACATTATTAAAGGTCCTCAGAGGAAGTATCCTAGTGACTTTGATGATCCTTTGACTTTACTTTTAGGACCAAATACCTGCATAATTAATGACATTCCCATCAGACTCAGCTGTACCTTCTGTTTAAGAGAGAAAATGTTAGCATGTTAGCATGCTGACAATAGCATTTAACTCAAAGCACCAATGGGCCTCAGTACATCACATGTAAACTCTTCACATGAGAGCAACGAGGCGTTAAAGCCAAACTAACAAAACAAACCCCAAACTAAACAATTGTAAACCAAACTCGGGGTGAAAACTTGATAACAAAAGAACACATAAAACAGCGCCGGGGCACCCTAACGTGCCTAACAGAAAACGGACCCCACATCCTAATCTGCACATATAACTGGGAAACAAGGTGCATGCATCTACAGAATACCCCCGAAGCTTCATGAGGCAGACGGCGTTGGCCGCGGCCGTAGTATACGAGTACATTGTTTTAGGTAAAACACCAATGAGAACGTTTACTTTCAAATATTTGCCCCCTGCTTTTAAAGATAGCAACAGTAGATAAACCAGGATCAGCAATTCAACAGGCTTTAATGCCAGCAGAGAGACTGAGTGGCTGCAAAATGCCTTATGACAGACTTTCGATGTAAGTTGAATTCATCGTGTTGCGTTGTGTACTGAACACAGTCAGATGATTTCTCAACTGCCCGGCCTAGTCTCACTCACTGGGCAGGAATAAGGCTTCTGCAGTGTCATGAACTGTGGAGCACAACAGTCACTTCCATATCAGGGATCATCTTGTGATTACTGTAATACTAATCAGCCAGTAATCACCTTAAGAGCCTGTCAAGCCCTTGACGGAGCGTTGTTGGAGGCACCATTCTCATCAATGTGACCACACAGTTGACAGAAGTCTCATCCTGTAACGGGGCCTCATTTGAACTCCATCCAGCAGGAATATGCTGACTGAGATATCCATCCTTCAGCTATTGTTCCTCTTCTAATCTCCTCACACAGAACATTTTCAATTTGAGCTTTTCACAGAGGCGAATGTGAGGACCTTGAGGCCTGATCTCAAATGTCTCAAAGAAAAGGCAGTTTTAGATATATGCAGATAAGGGCTGCAAATACTGATTATCAGATGGATCATTTGTTTTACTATTGTCCCAGAGCCCAAAGTGACAACTTCAAATAATGTGTTCTGTCACAACCAACAGTCCAAAACTCAAAGGTACTCGCTTAATAATGATATAAAAGCAGCAAATCCTCACTTTTGAAAAGCTGAATAATTTCTGCACTAATAAAGACGCCCCTGCAATTCCTGCAACTCCTGCTCAAAAGCCCTTCTCATAATAAATGTCCAACATTTCAAAATAAAAGCTGTCTTCAGTGTTGCAGTGCCAAATAACACGAGGTAGTTTGTTGAACAGACCGATAAGTCAGGCATGAATGACTCATTTGTCCCAGAAGACTGTACAACATTATGGGAACTGCTCATTTGGTCGTTCTGGCTCAATTGCACTTCTATCCATTCTGTTGTTATTCTTTGTAAACATGTTATCTCTTTATTCCAGAGCTCCCGCTCTGTCGTGGAAGTAAACACTTGTCCTACAGCTTATTAAAATGGTCATGAGCAAAATAAACTGTGAGTCATGTCAAAGTATCCTCATTTGTGGGAGATATTAAGCTAAATTTGATATTAAGTGTTTTATACTTTTATTTAGACGGGTTCCCTGAATATTAAACGTACACACATGCCTGTTTCATTTCAGTTAGATAATACTTTTTGTGAGTGATTGGTGTTTGTGCACTTGCCCAACTACCCGGTGTTCAGCTGTGGCATTGTTCATTAAAATCCCCTGAGAAACAATTATCGTTTTGGCAAAATACTGGATATGGCAGAATGGGTTTAGGGCTTCTTTCTCTCTCTTATTAAGACATATCATGTGAATGTAAAGATGCATTCAGTGGACCTTGCGAAATCTAGGTAATTAGGGGTTTATATACTTTTTATACGTCGGTTCAGAGGCAGAATTACAAAAGCAGCCAGAAGTCAAACTGCAAATATCGCACATAGTCCAAGTTATAAGGGTTTTTTTGTGTCAACTGCAGCCTCTGGTGCTGTCTGTTCCCAAGCTCTTTTTTAAATTACTCCTCCTTACCTCCTTTTAAGGCCAATTTTTCCACCATTAAGCTGACAGATTTACTCTTGTGATTTAATTCAATCAATTGGAAAGGGCAAGGAGATATATTCCAGCCATGGGACAAAGGTCTGCATCATTCGTCTGCACTCAGTCCGACCAAAACAATTATACAAATGACCTTTGGACGCATTACCTTATTTTCTTCATTAGGTTAAGTGGTTCCTTCGAGCTACATTTGCCACTGACTTGGCTACTTTCGCAATAAGCTTTATTTGAAGAAAATGCAGTGGAAAAAAAAAAAAGGGGGTCAAAAGTCACCTGGCAGCTTATATTAGCCAGGCTACATCCTCCCCCAATTGCCTTAGGTTGATATATTCTCATTGAAATTGTACCTCGATGTCAGCAAGAGCTTTTAGTCCCATGTTTATTGTGACGCTCTATAGATGGAAGAAGGGAGCGCAGCATTTTGGGGGAAAGTGGTAAGTAGTGAATATAGACTGTCACTGCTGGGAGAGCAAGAGGGAACGAAATGAGAGAAAACAGGTACATCTCCCCCAGGTCTATAATCCTGAGATTACTGTTTGCTCTGGGTCCTGTCTGACTGCACTCCAGGCCGCCTGTGCTTCACTTCTAATCTCCTCGGTCCCAGCTGTCCAAGAATTGATTTGAAGAATCTCTGAATCAATTACTCTCCTTTTCAAGGTCTCATTGCCGGTGAGATATACTCACACATGTGCATGGGCACACATGAAAAACAAAATGCATAGAAACATGTACACACACACACACACACACACACACACACACACACACACACACACACACACACACACACACACACACACACATATCCTTTCTGTAGTAAACAATCGTTCACATAGGTTAATTGTGCAACCTCTGGCAGATCTTATACCTCTTTGTGGTACATTATAAAGTTGGAAGGCCATTAACTGGCCAATTGAAATTTGAGTTAGTCCACCTTCTCCCCTAATGTGATTGTCTCTTTCCACCTTCATTTGTCATTTAGATAATATCCACTAAAGTACCACTTTATTGTGTGGTTATTTCAAATCTTTGAATGTCTATATTGTAAGAACAGGCACCGCTACTAGCTTTTTAGCAATTTTACCAACGTGTTATCTAAAACTTTAGTATGTGGTTGTACTGTAATAACACAATATTGTATTTTTTAGTATACCTACCATAATATATTTCTGTGTACAATTCCCGATCATCAGTCAGGTTTCCAAGCACACAATTGCATTCCTAATCGTATTAATAATGCATGTGAGCAGGGAATAGGTTTCTGTGTAAGGGAGAAGAAGCTGGAGCATGAATGTCTACCAAGTGCCTTCAATTGAGCTTATTATTTATTCATCTATTTTGTATTGAGTCATGGAAAGTCACAGACAAGCCCACAATTGTGTTATTATTAAGGTAGGGGAGAAGAAATTGACTCCTTTGGTTCAGGGGAACTTTTAAGATGAACTTGCCCACCCCCTCAGCAGTAATTAGTATCTCTCCACACAGTCATGCAGGACGGAGAGGGAGAAATCTAGGGAAGCTGCTGCTGGCATTCTTTCTATTCACTAGTGTTCAACAGTGTTTGTAGCAGCTCAGAAATGCAGTTTACAGCTGCAAATATAATTGCAGTTTATTGCCAATTAAACTAATGAGTTCTAAAATAGCCTCAAGTGTGTTGTTTGACAAAGCTGTGTAAAAGCGCACTATGAGAAAGAACAGTAATGTAAGAAAATTAGCAGGAAGAATGGGTGATGAATAAAGGTTAAGGAAACTGAAGGTCAGCCTAGAAAGAAAAACCCTCACACGTAATCTTCTCATCCCCTAACACCAGTCTGGACTGAAGTACCCGTGCCTCGAAAGAGATGTGCTGCTCTTTGACAGATGTCATCCCTAGGCTTGGCCTCCAGCTTCTCCCTAAGCGGGGCGCTATTAATAATGCAGCATGCTTCTGCTCAAACCTGCCTGACAGATGTGCATTGATTGAGCCTAAGGTTCCCCTCTGTGCATCAACACACGGCTGTTATTTTTAGGGATAGGTTGTACAAAAGTAGTACATTATGTTTTTAGGTAGAAGTGACTCTGTTAAAAACAATAGAGCTAACAAATCTGTCACTTCCCCCCACTGTGCTAGGGATTCAGACAGCAGCGGGCAAGCAGAACCAGGCCTGCCAGCCATGCAAGCAGTATGGTTCCTTGGATGGCAATAATCACAGTCATTTTGGAGCATCACTTTGGTCCAGATTGAAATATCGAAACAACTAGAGAATGGATTGCCGTGAAGCTTTACATACATTTTATGTATTCCAGAAAATCATTTTATATTTCCCAATACATAGTGTGTCAAATGCAGTAAGCCAAAAATACCAGGATGTCCTACTGCATCAGGTTGCATTTTACAGTAAAATGAAAGACGGCATGTTTTTTCTGGCTGTTCTGACTCGCAAACCTTTGCGCAGCAGATACACCATACAGCACCTTCTGTATTATATATTGTATGGATTATGGATGAATTAAATTACACCTTAGAGCTGTCAACTTGGTAGATAAGAACCTGGCTATATATGAACTATGTGTAGCCTACCCCAAGTAAAAGCTTTGACTGTGTGTTTATAATGTGTATGAAAAAGAAGAATATCTGAGTAATTTAGCACTGAAGTGCTTCTGTTTTAACACTGCTGAGCTACACACCACATGCAGACCTGTTGTATATGGCCTACATTAGGCTGAATTCAATATTCAAAGCGTACGTGAGAGATGGTAAAAGCAATTGTATATGCTTTTACCATCTCTCACTTACGCTCGCAGTTTGTCTCTCAAATTAATGCAGAGTTCAGTGTCAATGGCTGGAAATAATTACCAAACCCTTTATGTAGTTGTACTCTATCAACACTTTTAAACATTAAACATTAAGAACCTCATTGCAGCCGTTCTGCAATTCACATCAAATTGTGCTGTAGATTTATACATTATTTATCAATGACCAGTCAATAGTCAGTTTTTTGTTTTACTCTACCGGGCTCTCCATTTCACTCCTTAACTGCAACAGCATCTGTCGTTGAGCACAAGTTGTGTGTGTGTGTGTGTGTGTGTGTGTGTGTGTGTGTGTGTGTGTGTGTGTGTGTGTGTGTGTGTGTGTGTGTGTGTGTATGTGTGTGTGTGTGTGTGTGTGATTTATAGTTTTAAATATTATCTCTACTTGTTTTAAATCATGATTTTTGCTGTATTGAAATCACCGCAGAGAAGTAGAAGTTTCCAGGGGTTGTTGAGGGAATGATAAGTTGTGCTACAGCGAAGCTACACAGCAGTGATTCATTAGCGCAACAGTATGATGAGCCGAGGCAGTGATTCATAATGCTAATGAAAAGCGAGCATGACTGTTGACATTAGAATTCAGTGCGCTGTTAAGAGACGAGATCAGTTCACATTAAGGCTCTGCGGTCAGTTGTGGCTCCGGCTGTAGCTGTCACCGAGACAGTTAAAGCAGCTTTGCTGAAGCTTGTGAGATGTCAGTCCAGCTGCGGGATGTCACATGGATTGAGCTTGGCTACTTAAGATAAATGGCTTTGACCTGACATTGACTGTGTTTACTTGAAGGCCGCAGCATGCGAGTGAATAATAAACAAACAAACTGCCATTCTGTATGAACTTCAATGCAGCGGGCCTGAGGAATGGTGTGATTAAGTGTGTCCAAGTTAAGAAACCTCAGAGGAATGAGAACGTGTGACCCGACATCTGGCTGTTACGTTTAAATCTAACAACCTGTAAAGGAGACATTAACATTTCAAAGCAAACAAAAAGAGCAAATTCCACATCACAAGTGCCCCTCCCACCATATTGCCATTTTTCTAACGCTAGATAAGATGTTATCACCTTTGCCGCCTAACAGATGTGAGAGCCAAGAAGGCACAACAGTGTGGTGTCCCTAGCCGGCACTCCTGTGTCTGGCATCATTGTCGGGCCGTGGCGGCACTGAGGTTATTAAAAACACAGCCTCTCCATCTGTTTTGAGCACGGTGTGTTTCTGGCCTTTTGTCACTTTGAAGATGTCGGCTGTCAGGCTTTCCACCCTATGAAGTGACTGGAGATAAAAACCAAAATCCGTTATCAGCATGTCTGTCAACTATCGACAATCCCATCTGTCTTTCCTGATAAGACTCGTCTCGCATCATGGCTTCAGAATTTTCACAAGGCGTGAACGATTCTGACTGATGCTACGAAAAAGGGAAATGTGATAAAATGTGAACCAGTCTCATTAAAGATTAAATGTGGTAAATGTTAAGTCTAATAGAAGTTCTACTCACATAGCATTGTGAGGGCAGAACACATGAGCAGCCACTGTTTGAGTTTAGAGAGGCGAAAGATGTTTTTGTACAGAACTGAAGAATTCTATATCCTGAAAATATTGTTAGATGCAGAAAAATAACAGCGCTCTTACGGTACAACAACATATATTTCACTAATAATTTGTGCTCCTTCTTTAAAATCTCTACTCAGGATGAGTCAGACTCTTTCCTTCCTAAATGTTCATAATGGTTTAATATGATTCACTCATGAAAACATCCCTTCACACATGAACGCGTAATATATTTTAGTGCTATGTTTCCAAATAAAATCCTAATAACAACACACAGGGATTTTAAAGAGCAAATAAGTCTGTGGACTCTTATTGAATGCAACACAGAAACAAAGCATCGCTGCTACACAACACAGCGAGTGTGAAAGTATCTGTGTCTGAATACCAGTATGAATTCTGAATTATTAATATATGAAGGCAAATGAGTGCTGCCATTTCAGAAAGCAGATAATCAAATGAGAAAGTGTGGAAATAAAAGCTGGATTAATAATGAATGAATTTGTCCCAGATTTTTCCACTTGCAAACTCTTCTGCAGACGAAATTAAATATCTTGTGTCGGAAAAAAAGTTTAAGTTTTAATTTCATCATCGTGAGTGATACAAGTAGTTTACAGTTCTCACTGTGTTCATTCTTGTGTTGACATCAATAATAAAAGAAGTTCAATTCAGAAGTCTTATGCATTTTAAAGTGCAATATCTAAGTTGTCTACTCTCTGTTAGGAAAGAATATTACTGAGTTGTTTTTAATTTTTATTTAATTTAGTTGTAATTGTTTTCAAATCATGCATATTTGATGCATAGTCTCCATTGATGCTGGTACAGTTGGCAGTGGGATATCTGCTCACTATCATACATTTCCGATTCATTTCATGTTTTTTTACTGAGCATCTTGGGTGATGAGTACAGAAAAAGTTACAGAGATGAATGTCATGCAGTAACCCTTCATTGAGTCCCTGGGGATGAATAGTCTGTAAATAAAGTATCATCTAGGATTCACAGTGACACAGTTTCTTTTTAGTGTCACCTTCTCGCAACCAAGGCCCAAGTTTTCAGTTGCAAATAAAGTAGAAATGTGTGTGTGCGCATGCATGTGTACATGTGTCAGCTCTTGATCTCACCAGGAACTCAAGTTCTTTCTTTCATTTTCCTGCGTTTCCTTTGCTTAAGTTGAACCTTTTCAATGTACTTGGTTGTATGTTTGCATCAGTCTGTTTGCTGACCCGGGCGTATTCGCATCGTATAGCAACAGTGTTGTAATGTTGAATGTAATCATACTCATTCCGAATGACTAATTATTTCTGCTAGTCGGTAGTGATCAACAATTGCTTTAGTTTGGAATTTTGATTTCTGAGAGGGATAAGAAATTCCTCCTGTCTCGATTTCCACGCCTAGGTAGCAAGTGTGTGTAGCAAGTGTGGGTAGCCAAGTGTGCGTAGCAAGTTTGCGTAGCCAAGTGTGCGTAGGCAAGTGTGCGTAGGCAAGTGTGCGTAGCCATGTGTGCGTAGGCAAGTGTGCGTAGGCAAGCGTGTGTAGCCAAGTGTGCATAGGCAAGTGTGCACAAGCAAGTGTGAGTAGCCAAGTGTGCGTAGCCAAGTGTGCGTAGGCAAGTGTGCGTAGACAAGTGTGCGTAGCCATGTGTGCGTAGGCAAGTGTGCGTAGGCAAGTGTGCGTAGCCAAGTGTGCGTAGGCAAGTGTGCGTAGGCAAGTGTGCGTATCCATGTGTGCGTAGGCAAGTGTGAGTAGCCAAGTGTGCGTAGCCAAGTGTGCGTAGGCAAGTGTGCGTAGACAAGTGTGCGTAGCCATGTGTGCGTAGGCAAGTGTGCGTAGGCAAGTGTGCGTAGCCAAGTGTGCGTAGGCAAGTGTGCGTAGGCAAGTGTGCGTATCCATATGTGCGTAGGCAAGTGTGAGTAGCCAAGTGTGCGTAGCCAAGTGTACATAGGCAAGTGTGTGTAGCCATATGTGTGTAGGCAAGTGTGAGTAGCCAAGTGTGCGTAGCCAAGTGTGCACAGGCAAGTGTGAGTAGCCAAGTGCGTGTAGCCAAGTGTGCGTAGCCGAATGTGAGTAGCCAAGTGTTCATAGCAAGTGTGCGATTGAGCGAGAGAGAAACAGTGGCTGCTATCAACTAAATATTTATTCAGTGTCTTTTCATTATGCATTAACGTGCTTATTGTCGGAAAAAAAGACTCGAGACTCAACTGATTTCAACCCTGATAGAGAACAAACCAACCACCAAAAAAAGACATTAGGCCTACTGGATAAGTAACTGTAAAGTAATTTAAAATCAAATAATAATTCCTTACTCTACTCTGCACTGCTTATAGTAGGCCTATATGGAATCTCACTATTGTAGTGAAATGTAGCCCCCCGACTGACACTACAGGTGATGAATAATGAGATATAACAATGCTAATATTGAAAACACTAGTTACTGTCCAGCTAGATCAGAAATATCGATAATCAGAAGGTTGTTATTCCAATATTCATCAATGCTGATGATATATTAGAAGCTATAAATAAGTTTAATTTCTTTATAGTATTTATGTCGCTGTGGATTATCTAGAGTTCAGTACCTGCAGTAATTGGTGTTTGACTTCAACATACTCTTTTCCACCCCCACATCCCATGAGGTAGAGCACTGTTTCAATCACTCCCTCCCACCATCTAGCTTTACGGACCTCCAGTGTTCTTCAGAAAGAAAAGTAGTAATGGCCCATTATTTCGATGCACACCGACTATAGTATTTACCACAGGCTGCTAAGGCTAAAGAGCAGAGGTGGCTCCTGCCTGTCGCTAGGGATCCACGGCAAAAACCAACATTTCCAAGAGCAACTGCACTAAACACACCATTGTTAGCTTAAATTTACTCTCAATATTTTAATGTTTTTTTTTTCTTTGATGGCTAGTTGTAAACCTCAGGGACCCTCAAATAATTGCACTTAACTACCAGAACAACGATTCCAACAACAGGTCAAATTAGCCGTTTTAATATCAGCTTCAGATATTATGCACATGCAACTTCAGATTCAAAAACGGGAGAATAACCATGCAGTCAAGGGAAAGTCACAGTAAACTCAGAATGAGAGGAAGGATGGGATAAGGGGTGAAGAGAGTGAGGGAGCTCAGTAAATGAATGGCAAGAGAGAGAGCAAGTGAGAGAGGACATTCAAAGACTAAAAGTGGGCTTTTATCATGTATTCATTTGAAATGCAAAAGCAGGGAGGAAGATACTGAACATACCCAACTAAGCCCTCCTCTCTTTTCCTCTCTCATTTGCATTGAAAGGCCTGCAGGGTTTGTGCAAAGGCTGGGGCTTAGGAGCTTCGTGGCACTGTGTGGGCCCCCTTGAGCCAGTTCATACTCCCACATGTTGGTGAACATGTAAGAGCTCTAAGCAAAGGCAAGGCAAACAGCTCTCACTGCCCAAACTCACGTTATGGCAGCTATGCATAATATGGACATGGAAACTTGGGTAAATACTCAAGTATATAGTGTATGTAAATGTGTTACATGGTGATTTACATGCTAAGTGTTTTACTGCCTGCCTAAGTAGGTCTATAAAGTAAGATTTAACAGCTGCAATTCAAAATAAAGTAGAAGTTTCTATATCTTGGTAAAGGCAGCATCTGTTACAAATCTGATATTTAAATTCATTTTGGGTAAGAAGTCTGAATATATATCGTCCGTGTTTGTTTTGACTTGTGTGTTTATTTAATCAAAAGAGTAAATACCTTAATTAATTAATTTTTTTTGTAGCACCACCTATATTAGCGTTTTCTAGAAGACATGCATTTTTGTTTCCGACAATGTCAGTACCCATAATTTGATTAGGCTATTGCAATATCTGAGTGGACGTCTTAGTACTGTCTGTAATTTGGGCACTCCCTATGATTCCTTACATTATTAAATGTCACGATTCGAGTGTTTGTGTTGTAAATAGATAGACGTCTTAGGTGCATAGTCAATGCTATCTAGGCTTGTATCAGCACATGTCCTCTGTACTGGGCTGTGAGTCAGTAGCACGCCACAGAGGTTGACAGCACATCTTCTAGAAAAACAAATGCTCTCAAATGTCACTCAACTGCTCCTTAGGGTTACGCCCACCAAGGTGTTTGAAGCTTACACGCTTTTTCCACATATGTCTAAAAATGGCTTTCTGCTCTTTTGAATAATTTGAAAATATGCCTGTGGTATCATTTGAGTTGCATTTTCTTACGCAAAAAAAATTAAATGAGGTGAATTCAAATGTCAAAAAGCACGGCATTACTTTAAAAATTGTGAAATGTTCCCAGTAAGACAATGGAAATATTGTAGTTCTTGCTTCACCCCTATACTAGAATGTTTGCCATTTCTTTCTTTCCCCTTATGTTCTAACTTAGAAATATGACGAAACAAAGGAGCCCGTTAAGGCTATCTCAATAATACAATAAAAAATCCAATCCACTCTCAGCAGGAAATTAAATCAGAAAAGTCACAAAGAAATTAGAGCTCTGCAATGCTGATAGATATCTGTTCTCAGAAGAGCATTGTTCTCCCGCCTGAGGAATGTAATATGTTGCTTACAAAACATGTAGAAACTCCAAAACACCCAAAAGCATTCATAATTATTGTTTACAGTACTGTCAATTAAATCAGTGCTGCACTACCCACAGATCCAATTTAAATGAGTATCATTGTAATGCAAAGAGATTACTTCAAGTAGTGTTGGAAGAACTGGATCGTTTTTTGCTGAAACCCTGCATGTTCAGCTAGAACTACAAAATGATGCAATTGAGCATGACTGCAGCCCCTGTGCTGTGATCACCCGTACCCAGCTCCAGCCAGACTTCCATTTGGCTCCAGAAGCCCCCGCTAACTACAGAGAACTTTGTGTCCCACAGTGAGAAGTGTGTGTCTGCGTGTGTGTGTGTGTGTGTGTGTGTGTGTGTGTGTGTGTATGAGTGTGTGCACACGCAGCACAAGCTGTACTGAAGGGAGGGGGCAACATGCTGACCGTCACTTTCCCTTGCTGTCAGGACCAATCAGTGTCTGGCAAGTTAATGGAGAACACAAAACCTATTTAAAAGCTACATTTACCACTTGGCTGATTCCATTACATTGTGTAATTTCCAGGTGTCACATTTCCCCTCCACACGTCTGTCTTAATGCTCTCCCAAGCACCCTCTGATTAGTCAGCCTCGGCTGGCTCCCCCAAATCCACTCTAGCAGAGCACCCCATCCGTTTACATCCTCCTTCAAGGGAAAAACTCCTTACTGCACATTTTATTAGATGTTCAGCAAGTTACCAAATAATACTGGACACCGGTCTGGCTGTGAAATACTAAGTGGGTGCAAGCCTCCTCTGTTCTCGGTAGGGTCGATCTGTACAGTTTGTATTTCATCCGTATTCAAAATGCAGCTGTAGCTAAAACAACACTGGAATCGTATTAATTATTACAATTTGTGCCTTAACATTTCAATCCTTGTCGTGTTGAGTCGTGTCTATTGAATCTAATTCTGGGATCAGAATAGCCCGTCCACTGAAGCTGATCTCAAAATATTTCACATCTTTTAACTGGTAATTAATTTGGCTTCAAAGCTCTTTTGTTTAAGACAAAATGGGCCGAAAGCCCGGGTGACCTGCTGTTCTGGCTTCACCTGTGAATGTTTCAAAGCCATTGACAGAAACCAGATTTTACAGAAATAATTTGAGCTTGAGAAAAAAAATCATTGAGGGCAAATCACAGCCTTCATGCTGTAAAACTGGCCCACTCGTGTGAACATGCATAGAATGAATAACAAAGCATTGTTTGACATCTTATTTGACCACGAGAAGTTTCTACCTTAAATTCTGTCTTGATCGCTGACCCATTGTGCGTGAGGGATCTGAGCAGTGGTCTAAACTTTAATCTACAACAGTAGTTTCAACTTCCTTATTCTTTAAAGATAAATTATTCCTCGCCAGGACTTGAAATAATTTAAATCTGATTGATGTATAATCGTAGTTGTATCAAGATCAGTGGAAGTCTCCTCTGCTGTGTCAGAGGCAGTTGGTAATAAGAAGTGGCTCAGTGAACTAACCACAGAATCAGCGTTAGACTCCCAGTGGTACCAACGGTGGTCAGGAGATGGCCTCTACCACTTTATCAAACATGTCGCTGAGGTTGAATCAAGGGCCAGGCATTGAATTGTGGTCACCCAGAGACACGGGAAATCAATGTTGGTTGAAGATGCAATCGAGAGCTTCATTTGATTTGTGACCTTAAATCTGGCTGTTCTACGGGACCCGGCGTCCACAAGGGAGCTGCCACCACCAACTGTCTGTCCCATAGAGACATGCCTTTAAGAATTAGTAACCTATTGACACATCCCTTCTTTTCTTTGTGTGTGTGTGTGTGTGTGTGTGTGTGTGTGTGTGTGTGTGTGTGTGTGTGTGTGTGTGTGTGTGTGTGTGTGTGTGAGAGAGAGTGTGTCCAAATATAGTGCTCCCAGAAAGCATGTCATTTTCTCCATCACTCTGAGTTCATAGTAAATGGAGTGTGAGCACTTCCTTTCTCGTAAAGGTCACCCGCCTTTTACAGTGTGTTATGTGTGGGGACACTCCCTTTTATGTGACATCTTACTAGCCTGTCGTTTCATGTGCTCAAGGTGAGGTCGATGCTGCCGCGCGGGTTTTTCTGTCTCCGTTCGCCCTAGAATGCGAGCTGGGAAAATTAGGTCATTTGGAAACGTAGAGCGTTGCCCCCGTAAGGCTCCTTTTTTACTCCATTTAATTACATGCAATACCCTGAAGTTATGAGATCTATCAAACTGCCAATACTTACAAGTGGGGAAATAAGGACGCAATTGATTTCAGGATTGGTGATTATTGCTATTGAACTGACACGGCCCCTCCGTGCGACACACCAGTCATAACACATCAACACAACTTGCTGAAGGAGTGCAGGCAGATAATGAGATATAGACTAAATAAAGAGCAATGAGGATCTTTAATTCACTCGCTTGGTGCTTGTTGTAGTTAATTCTGCTTGTTTAAATTGGAAATACACAAATACACCCAAGCATCACATCACCACCAGATCTTAAATATTATAATAATTTGTAATTTTGCTACAAATATAAAGACTAATTGTTTAATTAGTTCCACAACAATTCCAAGCAGCTAATATAAAAGCAAGACTTGGATAATGCTAGGGGGTGCAGCTGATATCCAGTCCTCGGCAAATTACAGGTCAACAAGGTTGATTTGCGGGTTGGGCCCTCCTACTCAAGTCACTGCTGAATTGCCCGCTGTCAGACGAGTATATTAAAAGGACCCAAAGGTCCACTAATGATCTTCTCTCCATCAATGTGAAGCTTGCCAGGAAACGTCCCGCGCTTTAATTAATGATTCTGGAGCTAACAATCAATTCACACGTATGTTAAAGGACTTAAATCTGCTGCGGGAAAATGTACCCATTTAGTGGGTGGACGTGGTAATTGTTAAAATCACTGACAGTCTAACGTGTTGTTTAAAAAAGATAGAGGGGAAATAACAACAAGGCAGGCTGTCCATCTTTCCTAGGGTCAAATGGAGTGTGTGGGAAGGGTAACATTCGTCATGTGAGCTGTGAGCTATTTTCTGTCTGCTGACTGACTGGAGGCGATCCTTCAGGAATTCATCATTTATCAAACCGGATGATATCTCCTCCGGCAGGACGGGAGCGGATGAAGTCTGACACCTCCGGGTTTGCCTGGAGAGAAGAAGGCCCATCGGGATGCATTAGCTGCGAAGACAACGACAGGATTACTAGCACCTTCATTAAACCGGACTTACAGATGGACTCTCACACGCACTCTCTCCTTGTTCTGTTTCCTCTTTCTTCTCACATACTGTATTTAAACACTGGTCTCTCACAGAAAACCATTCTGTATAGTAGATATCCTGTGTGTGGGAATATTTATATACTGTATGTTGACTACATATCTTACATTTCGAAGTGCAGAAAATAGATCCAAGACACTTCACGGAACAGTGTGACCTTACTTGTCAAAAAGGAAACGAGGCTGTGGAGTGTTTCATGGTAGAAAAAACAAACAATTGTGCAAATAGCATACCTTGATTTCTCGATAGCTCTTGCTCAGACGAACATTATGTCCGTGTATAATTCCTTGAAACAAGGCTTTGCTGATGTGTCTATAGACTAATTGAATCATTACATATTACACTGTCAGCAAAGTTTTCTTTCTTCCAATTAGACTAAGGCTGTTAAATAAATGAACGAGAGAGAGAATGAGTGATTGAATAAATGAAGTCAATATCTGGCGCATGAAATTGAACTGACATGGCTCAGTGTCACTTAGCAGTCATAACAGATCAACACGATAATGGCATTTAGAAACAAGTAGATAATGGCAATGATGGTCTTTTATTCAAATGTATTGTGTTTGTTATGCATGTAGTTTAAATGAAAACGATTGCAAATATACCAAAGCATCAAATCAACATTATCAGTAATGTGCAAAAATAATTGTTTTTATTAAAAGATATTTGCTTTTTCTACAAACAATTTTGCGACCCCCCTCTGCAGTACCTGATTAACAGACCCCCTGTTGAAGACCTATGGTCTAGCAATCTCTCTCAACTAACAAAGTGTGAAGCACATGCCCACAGAGAAGCGAAGCAACCTGCACAGACGGACAGCTACTGTAAAAGTGAATGAAGGGTGCAAGGAAAGCAAAGTCAAACGCACTCCCTGGTGCTGAAACAATTCGAAAAAGAGTCAACGAGAGCCAGCCTATCCGAGCTGACTGCAGTTACCCATGCTGAAAATGTCCAGTTATATTCAACCGCTGACATCAGCACCGAGCATTGTTGCTGAAACATGCAAGCTGCCAAAACCTATTATTTATCGGTATGCCTCCTTGTTGACTGTTATATATAGTGTGATGTGAGAATGAGTCAGAGAAGCTGCAATACATTTCTGGACTAAAAAGAGGTGATGTAATGGAGGACAATTGCATGGGGTGGGAAAACTGATCTCCAAACCCTGAGAGGAGAGACAAGTCAGGGAGGATTGAACAATCAGGGCCTAGGCTCACTACTGGATAAGACACGTAAAATACATACACCGGCTACCTCCATTCACGCTCTGGTGTCGCCTGTTGGGACCCAGATAAGGAGATGGGGCCCCCAGAGACACCCCCCACTGCCCAGTCAGACACTAAGAGAGGTGAGCTGCAGTGTTGCTGCCAAATCGGATACAATTCAGTTAATATAATTGCTTAAACCTGCAATAGAGTATTTCTTCTGTTCCACTTGCGTAGCAACATCATCATTCATTTGGAGATGTGTTTCTGTGCACTTTTTATTTTTGTAACTACCAACTAGCAAGAAATAGCTTGCTCTTTAGCTGCTAAACGCTCCATTATGATCACCAGCTAGCCTCTAAGTGTGTCTGCCGTTAGGTGCTGAGCAGGAAGTGTGCAGTTTTAGGGCTTTTTTGTTGTTGTTGCTGAAAGCAGCTGCCTGCTGCGACGGAAGATGATGCTCTGAGAGTGAAGCAAAACCAGAGTTGTGGTGCTCCATAAAGCCAAGGGGAGCTGCAGATTCAGGGGATCATTGTCTGTATGTTCGTCACTACAAGAAATCTGCATTTTCACAGTGTTTTCACGTTGCCTTTTGATACGTTATTATATGAATAGTGAGGATAATCAAAGCAAAACAAAAGTGGACGCTGAGCATGTTATATGTCCGGTAATGTGGAGAAAGGCTACATGGGCATTTCTGTAGAACCTGTTAGAGAGAAAGAAACATGTTTAGTTTATATTTCCAGAGCAGTTAACCTCATAATATTAGAAATAATCAAATAAAACAGTTTTGCACTTTATGCACAATATGTTTTAAACCCTGACCTGAACCAATGTGGGATCATATCATTCGTACACACACACTCACACACATATACACATGTGCATGTCTCTGTTCATACCCTGCATATAAATACTGTACATAGCATGTTCTAGCAGTAGTAGTAATGAATGCCCAGCGGGATGACATGAATATGCATGACCATTTCTGGATGTGTGTATTTATCATTATGTGCACTTGGTGCTTAAAATAGAAGCTGTTGTTATTACTTAAGTGATCTGCAACTTGTTTCAGCTGTGATGAAAAATATTCAGCGTGCCCCGTTTATTTACACGTGAATGGAAGGTTAGAGTACTTGCAAAGCGAAATCAATAATTAAATGCACAGTACTAATTGGATGATAGTTTTGCCAATAGTTTAATGGAAAGACCTCCCGGTTTGAGGAGCAATAATTAGATTATCTGCTTTACTCGGTTAGAAGCACTAGGTGGAAAAGCTCATGTACATGAGGGCAAAGCACATGTCCCCCGGCGAACAAAATAATAAATACATGAATACTGTGCTGAAAGATGATTTATACTATGAATTAATAAATAATGTATACTACTACTGACTCATTTAAATGGATATGTAGCTATACACAGCATATACTGCGTGTTTACATTCACTTACAGTCCGCTTTAATCTGATTTCTTAAGTTTCATGTGAACAAGATAAGCGTTTTCCATCATCGAGGCAGGGGGTCAGAGAAACCTGACTCTCCCTGCTAGACTTCTCCTGGAGAAAGCCGATTTCTTGAACATGCATTTGTGTAACCTGGGTTTCTAGTTTTTACAACAATGCATGTGCATGACAAGAGACTTGCTGTCAGGGAAACGAAATAGTGAAGCGGAAGAATAAAAGTTATTTAATGTCGGGGGTAGGGGAGAAATCTAATAACTGCTTGCATGTACACAGAAGCTTCTTTCTACACCTGCTTATTTGACTGCGAATAAACAGAGTGACGCAGCGGACGGGCAGATTGAAACGTTGTTAGAGGACTATCATGGAAAAAACGCCTTTGGGCTTTTAATGAGCTGACGACATTCAAGTGTAAGAACCCTCTTTTCATTTACGCTCCTAATCTTTCACACCCGTCGTGACAAAGGCAGCTGTCTTTCTCTTTTATTCCATCAAATGACATCTTCTCTTTCTCACAAGCTGTCTTTGACTTTGAGTACCTATTGTACCGTGTTCGTCCACACCTGACACCGCAGCGTGGTCACAAGACTCACGCAGGGCCTCGCACAAAAAGATAAAAAAGCTGCATATGGTAGCGCTTAGACATGCGGATGCGAACAGATGCCGCCGCTCACACTCACATTTTCTGTTTGTACACTCTGTGAAATCGATAAGGAGAAAAACATTTTATTTATTACAATTAATCCATCAGCCAGGGGCTAGGCTCCAAAAATAAGATGCTTTGTTTAGAAGAACATTTATCTCTATGTGTCATTCTGAGAAAGGGGGCCACGGCTGGATGATGTCAGTTTTGCTCCACTGGCTTGGCACATTAGGCTGACTGTTTGTGCCGTGTGAGAATCAATAATGGGGCACCTGTAGAGGACTATTAGAGCCATAATCGTACATGAGGCAGCATCCTTATGATTCACAAAAAAAGGTTTGGAAGAACACCTTGTACAAGGTTAATGTCAAGAGTGGAAAACATATTTAGAACTGTAAAATATCATGACCTAAAATCGAGGGCCTCTGTTATAGATCTATGCCGTTTCCATACAGTGTTTTCAGCCATTTCTCAGCGTACTGAACATCCAGCAAGACCCGCACATCAAACCACCCGTGCTCAAACCCTGGGGGTTTCCAGATACACCTGTCAACAGGTGTGACGACGGATGGATCTGGATGGTCAATCAGACAAATCACCAGTGATTTTTAGACATTTGGGAATCGCTGCTGCACCGTCCCAAATGTCTTTTTTTTTTTTTTTTCTGTTTTGTCACATGGAACCTGACTCACTGAGCCATGATTGTACAGTGGCCCCTACCTCTCATCAAGCACTCTTCAGTTCGGGCAATCATCTGTGTACCCCCGGCAGTTGCTATGACAACAGCCTCCGCTTGATCATCCTCCTATTCGTGGAGTGACTCTTGAATGACCACTTCATGGATCAGTGAAACGCACCCATCTGGATAAATACATACAGGAAGGTGTAATAATAATAATAATCACAGAAACATTGATCACTTTAAACTCTCTCAAAAAGTTCCAGTTCTGTCTCAACTGTAAATCAATTTCAAAAAGTCTGCTGACTGATTCAGGAACACCCACCCACATGTGAAGCCTCCAAAGGCTGAAGGTGAAGCAGACTGGTGCCTGTGTAATGCGTTTATAAAGATATTTATTTTTAATGGTTATCTCTCAAGATCTCGTTATGTCTCCATCCGTGCCCCTATACGCATTTTTAATACAATTTATGTTCTGCTTTTTTTTTTATCACGAGGCGTACTTACATGATTTAATTACATCTTTAAGTAGTAGTTTTCATTCTTAGTGTCAGAGTCCACCAGTACCATGCTGGTTTCAAATTGCCTCCATACATATGTAGGAGGGATTCACATGGACATGATGCAGCGTGTAATCCAGCTCTACCGTTTGATGTCCGCCTCTTTCACTTCCCATTCTTGAGACTTTGATTCAAGCCTCTGATGTCCAACGATATAACATACACAATGTTAAAGTAAGAGTTACAATCAATAATCAATTCTCAACAACGTGGACCTTTCAGTACCCTGAATGATTTATATTTAATATGTTACTATTATTAATCCAATTACTTAGTTACTAGTAGCAGCAGGTGTCAAGTGTTTCATGCTGATGCCAGCTCCTCCTTCTGCTTGAAAAGAAGACGGTTCGTGAAGACCTTCTGTCCCATCGTTGTGATTGAATCAACCAGTTTGATGACCAGTCAATCAGAGCACCACTATCTGAAGTGTCTTCATAGAGAGATACACCTGAGGCCCACCTTCACACAGACAGCTGACTGGCCCCCCTAACAGTGCCCTTGTATTCAATCTAGTGGTCATGTATGATCTTGTTTTTCTTCATGTACCTGGTAATACATTAAGGACATTTTGTTAGCCCAAGTAGCTGCCAATAGATGGTGCTAGAATCCAGACATGAAGAATTTACATAACAAGGAGCCTGGAATATTTCCCAATTTTCCTTTGTTGCCAAACAACCAGAGATCCCTTATTCCGGGCTACACAGAGCCACAGTAATAGTAAAGCTCTATCATGTTGAACATCCATTATAATGGACATCCATATTCTGCCAGAAATTACTTTTTTGTTGTAGTAGTTGTACGAGTCAAAGAGGGAGATTAGGAAAAACACACACCCCTTCCTCTTTCATACAGCAAAGATTAAAATGTGACTAATGCTGTCGCCGAACAAGGATTACACGTGCACCTTGCAGCGAGATGAGCGCTTAACTGCTGTCAGCGGGGTTAGTGTTGCAGTGGAGCTCGGCTGAGTGCTGTTGATTCAGCTCAGAGCATATCATGAAGCAGATTGGTTTATACAAACAAAATCCTCCCGAAAATGCTTTTCTATGTCAGCTGTGCATCACACGTCTTCTTACACTGTCCACTATTAGCACATCCAGCTTGTTCACCATTGTTGTTATTGTATTCTTCAGAGTGAAAATGTGACACATTTCCCTCCAAGTGGCTTCAGGAGTCCGCCATATTGATTTTCATGATAAACATATTCTTAGGCAGAGCAGAGCACACACACATTACTCATGGGGTACAAGTGAATGCGTGTTGCGTGTGATTTAACAAGCAGTACAACTCAGTTTTAGTTCAACTAGCACAGATACTTCAAACCCTCTCTCCTCAGCCCCATACAGAAGGCGTAGATGCATTTGCTGTGTAGCTGTAATGTTGCCTCGAGAGCTGAGATACAGTAATAGACTATGACAGGGCCTTTTCTCTACCTGCCTTCGGGGCAGTTAGTCATGTGTGGTTGAAGTCAAGCTAGCCCTCTCAGGACCTCTCCAATCCGAAGCATATTCTGTCAGCAACCCCCATCTCCCCTACAACATTCTGTTCATGTCATCTATCAATCTTTACCTTCGCTTATTCACTGAGCCCACAGTCAGGCCCAGAGATGACAGTGACTGCTGGTGCTTCTGGGGCTTCACAACTCCTCCCTCCCTCTGCAGCATGTTGGCAGAATGGGCCATCGAGCAGGAGACGGCCAATCACATGTGACAGTATGAGGACCGCAGACCTTAAGAGGAGGCTGTTTGTGGCGTAAACAGGCTCTGACAGCAACACTGACTAACAATACACACAGCTGCAGAAAACGGAGCTATTTATATCAGCTAAACACCCCCCCCCCCCCCAACAACCAGGTGACAGTGCAGAGATGAAGCACACAGGAAACCAAAGGCACTGACATGAAATGGGAAACAAAACAAACCTCTTTCTGACAACACAACGAGCGAATATGAGCAGTCAACTTTCATTTAAGCAGAACACCTTTATATTTCCCAGACGTCACTTCAGCACTTTTAATGCCATACGTGCTCACTCAAAGCCACTGTCATAAAAGAGGAGGATAGAAGGTCGACGGAAAGGTGAATGGACACGCATACCTACAAAAAACAATTTGACTGATAATGCCAAGTAGACCTTTATGAAGGGGCATTGTTCCATGTCGGTGGAGAGCAGTCAATGGCAATTTCCTACATCTGACATGTCATTGCAGCTCAACAGTTTGGCAAAGCCCCAGCCCCCCCGAAACGCTGACACAACTCCCTCTGCACACAGGCCACTTCTTCTTCTTCTATGAATTACCTAGGTCACCTGAGATACTGCTGGATTGCAGCATATTTCTGCAGCTGCATAGTAAAATGTTTGAAATGATTGCTTAAAAAATGACACATGTAGTTTTTCCTGCATGTCCTGGCTAAACATTTGGCCTCGAGCAAGAGCACGTGATGTCACCGGAGGCAGCGTCGGTTGAGATTAAATACAAGTTTGAAAAGGAAAAAGATTTGGAGTTTACCAGACCTCCTTATCTTTGTTTGAGTCTTTCAGCTCAAGGCAGCATCAGCTGATCGACTTGCATTGTGGGTAATGCAGGCGCCGGGTTTTATAATTTAAAAATACAATATCTCTGGTTCTGCAGCATCAATTCTGATTTGATTCTTTGTTTCTTCATTTACATCTGTCCATAATAAATACGACTTTTATATGATTGCAATGCTCAGTGTCCTTCATGGACCAACACAAGGACTGGATGAAGAGGAATGGAGTCCTCTTTTAAAAACAAATGTGTCCGTACACGGGGTTCTTTCACGAGGCCCATTGTGTCTTGTGAAATACATAATAAAAAATAAAAATCTGTCAGATTCCAGCCTCTGTATCCATCTGTAGCGAAATGCATGTGAGGATATATTAGAGGAAGTTGAAGTGGTGAAGGTATTTTGGTTGTCAGTTCAATGCCAAGCTGCCCCTGAGCAAGGTACTTAACCCCAAATTGCTCCAGGGGGACTGGCCCTATAGTTAGATTACTCTGCATTGATACACAGAGATGAGGCTATAAAAAGTGTCCTCCAGCAACCTGAAGAAACCACAGTTTCACCAAAAAAAGAAAAATGCTATTTGTTTGTATTCAGCGAAAGCAGCAATGCAGAAGTCAAGCCAAGAGTCTCACAAAATACTGTATCATGACCCTGTTACATACCATAACAGCCATAATTCAGTGTGTGACTCCAGCATATATATCATAAGTACCCTATTAAACAAGCAAGAGCACACAAACCAACAAAAAAAATAAGCACCAAGATAATTGAAAATAGCAAAAGCAGTTTTGTTGTTTTCCGGATATACAAGAACAAAACACTTGCTAATACTCAAGGGTAATAGGGCAATGCGAAACGGGGAATGGATTAAGAAATTAACTTGTTTTCATCTTGTTGCAGTTCATTATTTCAAAGAGAATAAGACATTACGATTGTTCTTTCGATAAACAAAGCCTGATTAATATCCACAGCAAACAGTGTCTAATGGTTCCTGTCTTGTTTGAGATTATTTTGGAATATCTTCACAACATACAAAGAAGCCTTTCATGCAGCATTTCCCACCCCCCCAATCCAACCATTATTGAAATAAAACAACAAATGATACCATAGTTGTCAGAGACAACAAGGAATCCTGCAGCAAAAAAAGATAAAGTACAAAGATTGTATTTGAAGTGCGACTTTTCTTCTTGTTCTAACATTTTTAGTAAACCGTCAGCTGAAAACCCAGCGTTTAAAACTTCAAATTGTCACCTTAGGAAAGAAAATAAATGTTTTTTGTCAGCTTTGTGAGGTATTAATAATTACATAAGTTAATATTTTGAATTCAGACAGAGGCATTTAGAGTTACAGTTGTCCCACGTTGGCTGATTCCAAACAGGTGGTGTTCCCATAGGCACAAACTCAGAGTTGTCGGCTACATCATTTGCAGCCTCTTCTTCCTCTTCTGGAGGGAAGAGGCTCTGGTTGTACGGCCGTGGCAAAGTACACAGCGCTGTACCGGTGGGAGATTTCTCTCTGATCATCACCGGCCTCGACACTTACTCCTTTCCTTTCATGCAGATCTTTAAGGTGCATGAAAAAGAGAATAAATTAAATTGTAATTCCAGGTGGAATCACGAAGCTGTCGACTTTGCATTCCACTGATGACTAGCAGATAAGACAGGTACAAAATCAGCGACGCCTGAACCCTCCCACTAAATTGATACAAATGAGGTATTTATGTGGTGTTGGCTTCAAGTAGTTGAATCATTCAAAAGGACTCAGCTGGAACACTTTACTGTAAAGCAATAAATGTGATTATTAAATGGATCAAAGGATGGTTGGAAATTCGTTTTAACCTTTTACTTATTTCTAAAGTGGTTTGTCCTTTTTGTTGTTTTACCACTCTGGTGTATTTCTGTTAAATATGAAGCTACAGAGAGTAGCCGGTTAGCTTAGCTTAGCACAAAGTATGTAAACGAGTGAGACTCTGTCCCAAAGTTGAATAAAGTCAAACTTACCTTTTTAACACAAATTGTGGTTTTACGGGAGGCAACAGAGACGTCCTGATCTAATTCTAATTCTAATGTCATGATAGCCACGTTTCTAAACGAAGAACATATAACATAGGTCTAAATAATACATAATGCCACTAAGCTAAAATGTCTTTACATGGCTTCTTTTCATTGAAGTGAAAGCTTGTGGGTTTTTACAATCTTGTACAACTACACTTTCAATACTTGCTACTATCCAGCTTGTCAATCAAGATTAACTGGAGTCCCTGAAAAATGTAGGAATTCAAGTCACTGCATCCAGTTCAGTGCTTCTTCTGCTCCACAGAAAGATTCATTATTCAAGTCAGAAGCAGCTCGGTTAGCCACACATCTTAACTGAGAACTTTGAGTAATTCATGGCAAGTACTCAGTGCCAGACACGTGTGTTGTGTTTCTGTGTCTTCGTCATTGTCGCATGAGTTGTCGAGTGATATTACATGACACACGTATGATACACAGCTGTACACACGACTGTGTTATACAGCGGTGGGAGAAGTTTTCACATCCTTTACTGAAGTATAAGTAAGAGTAACAGTGTCGTGCTGTAAAAATACATTAGAGTAAAAGCTTCTACATCCCAAAAAATGTACTCAATAAGTCCAGTATGTAAAATGTAAGCAGCATTTAATTTAAGTTTTAATAATACTGTGGAACAATGTATAAAACATATATTTTTCTTATTTCTTTAATCTAGATTAATTCTAATAAATACAAAGTAACCTGTCAGATAGTAGTGTAGTAATGTATAAAAAGTGTACATACGTTTCTTTTGTTATTATTGTTTAACTCAATTGTACTTATTTTAAAATATTTTATATATATATATATATATATATATATATATATAATTTAATTTTGCTGATTTTAACTTTAAACTTTAACTAAAGAATCTCAAAACAGTATTTAAATACAGTAATTGAGTAAATATACTTCATGTCTTGTGTTATTTATCATTAAAACAGTTTAAATAACGTTATGAAAAGATTAAAAACGCCTGTGACAGACACCAACATTAATGTAGTATGGACTGAAGTTCTTTCATATATACTCTAAGGCCGGGTGTTTTGCTTTGCGGCCACCTTTTTAATGTAGCATACAACTGCATAAAATCTTATTGATTGAATAAAAAAGAGCTGGCTTCCACTCCACTCTGACATTCCAAGCAAGCAGCACTTACAAATTGTGATCTATGGTGAGTAAAACTCCTCACTTTGGCGAGCTGCCCTTTCATTTATCACGGTGAGCGTAATCACTGTTTATCTGTTTTCGCATCATGGCTCCTACCTGCAGAGCAGTCACTTTTAGTAGCATTAAGTGAACATGTGGAATTCAATGCGCCTGGAAATATCACCTCTAAGCACCGTCCCTCGTAGACCTTAACCGAAATTTATTTAGAAACGCATTCGCCTCTGCAAGGTGATCGCAATATATCATTTCATTGAAATAGTGAGACGTAAAAGTACGAAATTTAAACCCAAACGGGTGAAAGGTTCAGTAACTGCAAGGTAACTTCTCTAAGTGCTACTAAGGATAATAAATCTAATCTTTTTATGGGTTAGGATGATGAGCCAAACAAGGTCTGAGGAAAAACTTAGGGGACGCTAATGATGGAAAGGCATCCAGAGGAGCTGCGTGGTCGTGATTAGATCTCACCACATGGCAGATGAGTTATTCATCTGCTCTTAATGTGCTACAGCTGTAGGCTAATGAGAGAAGCCCAGAGAGGAGACCTGGACACTGCCTCCCCATGACTCTGGAGTTATCGGTCACCTCTGATGTGTGGAGGGCACACACTGAGGGTTTCTCGTAGGGTTCTTTTATCTTCCACGTGAGACGTGTGGACGGAGTAGATGCATCGTGTCCAAAGAGCTCTAGTTCTGCTTGAATCAACTGGTAAAATGAAAGACACTCATCTGTATATTTGCTCAATAACACCACAAACTATAAATCCAAAAAAACATTCACAATCCTCAGTCGCAATAAAACATTTTATATAAATTTCACAAGGGTCATTTCAGCCATTTATCCACATGTTGCACAGATGCTAATGGTGCCTTCAAGTGCACGGTAGTGTCGTGTTTACTGTGGTGAAAACTATGTGAGTGGAAATGTTCTGCTTAGAAAAAAAACATCTGAACCAATGGAAGATACTTTATGTTTTTGCTCTCTACTTCCTCTTGATCTCAGCATAATTTTGGATTGCAAAAAAAATCATTTAACATTTTCAAAGAGGGAGATGTTTTTGTTATGTAGCAACGGTGTTCTAATGATTTACCATTTGAATGCCAAGCATATCGTATGGAGGACCTCCCATGTCACAAAAAACAACAACGTTGAGAGTTTAATTTCTCATAAAAACATGCCGTACTTTAAAGGCACACATCCACTCTTCAGTGCTTGGCATTTTGTTATTGGTCTTGTCAAAAGCTTGTATGTCAGAAAACCACTTTACAACTGCATCATTATAAAACTATAGTTTTCCATCACTGTATTTTTTGAAGCATGTACTTTTGTCTTTGAACAAACAGCACGGCTTCCCAACTGTCTGTTCTGTCTACGCAAACACCTCTTTACATATCTGGTGCTCTATAGGGTCCTCGTTGTTATGCTAACAGGACTGGAGGATGGATTCATATTTAAAGGGTTTGATAAATCATGAGCAACAAAGGGATCTACGCTGAGTGAATGGGTTGGAATGGCAGAGTAGGCAGTGAGCAATGGCGTAGAGCTGACAGTTCCTGTGTGGCTTTGCCTTCCAAGAAGCTTCTCATCCGACACAGAGCTGGGCATAAGAACCACTAGCCCAGTCAGAAGAAGCCCTAATAAGGAAAGGCCTTATGAATTATTGATTGTGGTGGCCCCCCCCTCCTGCAGCCCAGCACCCCTTTAAGATACAGATTCCTGTTAAATCCAATAGGCTTTGCTAGGCTCTCAGTTGTGGCTCTCTGAGCACAGCAGCTCTCCAAGAGAAAGGGAGCAATGGATGTTCCAGAAAGAGAAACCAATTAAAGGCGGCATGGTATCGTCTCCCCTGTTCCCCCCACACTGCTATCCCATGATCCTTTAACTCCTCACCATTGGTCGCAGTCAAATCTTTACCCAGACTGCGCCCCCTCCTAATGTTGGGCTGCCATTCTTTATCTGAGGTCCAGGCCCTTCTTCCTACTCTCTGTGGTCCACCGCCAAGACCTCCAACGGTCATTCCCAACCCCCCCAGATCGGCAGCTTGCTACTCTGTGGTGAGAGCACACTGTGTGTTGCTGACAGCAACACAAAGTCAGAAGTCTCTAGATCACTAAGCACCCGGTGAAATAGACTAACAATGAGCAGTTGGGTTTTTTTTCCACGAGATTAGATGATCAGTGTGTTCCCCAATCTCATTGTGCATTCTGGTAACACGTCAGTCACAACTCAAGGACGGACAAGGCAGTGTGCTTAAGATGCAGGGACTACATATATGAAATCACCCCTCTGGTGGTAATAGATATTGACAAGTAAGTAATCTTGTTTGATGGTATTTGCGGTTCAGTGCAGTCTGAAGAACAGTTTCTGGAGTCTCTGCTGCTTCTCCTAAAATGGCTGCGATTTACAAAACATATAAATATCAAGTCATCCGTCAATCTCAGTTAAATTCAAAGTCTTACATCGTAGCTGCTTTAGAGATGAAACGATTAGACGATCTACAGGAAACAAATCTCAAATATTCTGATAGTCAATTTATTATTATGTCTATTTCTGTGGAAGTACTTAGAGTAACAAGAAAACAGAGTCAAATTCTTTGTATGTGAACACACTTAATTAGCCAATAAAGTTTATTCTGAAATTTGAATATTTTTCAATTTGTTTTTAGACTGTTGGCTGCATAAAATAAGACATCAATGTGAATTTGCTACATTGTAAAAAGAAAATAATCGGTAGTTGAAAGGATATTAAAAAGTGATTTTGTGTATTAAGAGGAAACTATTTTGCTTATAGTTTTATTCATTCCATCAGTGAGATGACCCTAAGCCTCCGTCTCACGAGGCCTGCATCATTAACCAGGGGTGAAATGATTTGTGCTGAACAGAGCGCAAAGAAAGAGAAACACATTTTACTGTGCAACATTTTTTCGTTTAATATTTCACTCTCCAGCTATGATAAAATTCACAAAAAAATAAACAAGAAAACCTTTACTATCACGGCTGTTTGACTTTGAATTTTGTATTTTATTTTTTTCTGATTGGTGCTATTTCGAACAGAATGGAGAAAATAAATCCCAAATCAAAGCTGGAATTCAGTATCTGTTATGGAATTCGATGCCCGTCCACACAAACGAGAGTGCAGGCAGATCAGGTATTCATGTGCTTGCTCACCTCGAGGCAAGTTCTTCACTTATATATGACTGTGTATAGTATCCATTCCACAGCTCGCCATGCGAATCTCTGCCTCTCCCTCGCTCATCCAGGCAGGTCATAGAGGCCGCCAGATAAGCAGAGCTATATTGAAATATTCAACAGCAGTCAGAACTAGACCAGGGTGTTAATACTTGGTGTCTTGCTGCGCGGGATGGAGAGGAGGATGGCGAAGAAGTGGACGATAGAGGGAAAAGAAGACAAAGAAAACAGAAGAGATGATGATGAAGAAGATGGCAGGCCTAACTAATCAGCTTTCCAACGCCTGACATTTCCCACTCTACACAATCTTTTTCCTGACATCCAGAGCCCTCTTCTGGTCAGATGGATTCCCTGTTTACCTCCTTTCTCACTCATTCAATGAATCTGCCCCCCCCCCCCCCCCACCATACCCCTGCCCTGTCATTACAGATCACTACAGATGATTGTTATCTCGCGGCTCTCTCAACACTGAGGCTGTAGTGTGTGGAAGCCACAGCAATTGAGTTGGATGTGAGTGTATTATTAAGCCTTACATGATCTCTCATCGTGACTTTTAAGATAAAGAAAAAATGGCAGACATCCACTCGAGACACTGTAGACCACAGCAGGATTGGAGTCTGACAGAAATCTCTCTCACTGTAAAAAGCAAAGGAAAAATATGAAACTTTGTAACATTGTTATCTGTCTTGTAACCACCATAGAAAGCATTGAGGAAGAAGAGAAGAAGAACAAAGTGCAGGTGATGTGCGACGACAGTAAATAAGCACGTAATCACCCTGCTCTTTACTGCAGACGGAACAGGGTGTACGGCTTACCAGGTGAATAATGTGCCAACATCTGACAATCCATTGTTGAAGTCAGTAAGTTGAAGATGGTATAGTGAGCATGAAGGGGAGACAAGAGGAATTAGATATTAAGGTTAGAGCGCTGGTGAACTTGGACATTGAGGACTTTATCTTTAGTGTAAGTGACCTAATGAAGAACCCTTTTACCCTTGACATCAAAAGCAATCCGACACGCTGTCGATTTTCGGTTGTTTCCTGGAGAGTGTGTGCTCTCCGTAGCCTGAGGAGATTTACGCCAGTCCTGTGGTGTACATCTTAGGGAGAAGTTGCAGCAGAGAGGACACATCTTTATGTCTCTGCTCATCCAGAAGCAGCGCTTTTCTGCCTTTTTTTTCTGGAGTTAAAGAAATTATTAATACTTAACTCATTATTATGAAATGTTATTTCATCCTCATTCTATTCATAATAAAACAGTTTTATAGGACTTGTTTTTTAATGTAGCTTTTCACGGCAGTGGTGTTGTTACTGGCGCCTTTTCAGCCAATCACATGTCTCCTACCTCTTAAGCTAGCAAGCACCGAGCAGAATTAGCCGGTTAGCACCTGTTCGCTATAGTAGAGCAGCAACAATATCCAAGTAAATCAACAGTAGGCCTGCGCAGACACAGAAACTAACAGATTTTATGTATTTAGTGGCACTATACAATAAAACTTTAAATGAAATGTGTCATCAGGAAAGATGCCATAATGAGGTAAAAACACACTTTTGACATTTTGAAATAAAATGTCTACAATGATAGGAAAATGAATGATAACAAATAATAATAAGTTTAATAAGAGAATCTGAATTAGTTTACAAATTGTTGGTTCTTTCATATATTTTACAAAATATAGTCACGTGATTATTTATTTCCTAATGTCTTTTATTTAATATTGAACATTTTGGTGTCCTGTTATCTCTCCATTATCGCTATCTAATAAATGTAACCTGAGTGCAGAGCAAAGAACTTTACAATACATCTCCCCTATAACACACACACACACACACTCACACACACACACACACACACACACACACACACACACACACACACACACACACACACACACACACACACACACTCCTACTCAGTGCATAGGCTCCAGGACCCCTTGCGATTCCCAACAAGATAAGCATGTATAGAGAATTGATGTTTTCCTGGCATAGCAACCCCATTTTTCATATACACTATTAATTTCAGCAATATTTAAATGAAAACCTGAAATATGTTTTGGTACTTTTGCTCAAATTACGTAATGTGCACCTCATTTATTCAGGCAGCACTTCCCTCTTTCTAAAAGTGTGGAACATTCCATGTTTGTTGCTTTTTTGAAGTCCCTCTTTTACCATCGACATTGTCAGTGAGCCCAGCAGTGAGCATTAGACATTAAAAGCTCCCTATATCTAAAATAGGCCTCTGAGCATTAGAAGGAGCTGTGCTGCTTTTAACTTGCTCTGGAAAATGGGAGCTTATGCTCCCTCAGTCCTTTGTTTCCTGATGGTTCCAACTCTACGCTGCATCAGCTCTTAGGAGCTTGGGACTTCAGAGGACCCTCTTGAAGCCATAACATCAACCATGCAGAGAGTAACACAGAAAGTGTTATAAAAGTGTCCTGGGAATATGACTGTTTTCAGGATAATAAGTAGAGAGAGCTCGTGTTAACTTAGGAAAAAGTCGTTTGAGAAACCCACCAGATGTCACCTTTCCTGCCTGTTATAATATCATTTTATGAAAAAGGCAATTAATGTGACGATATGTAGGTAGAACCCAACCATCGAGCTGTGGGGGGAACATGAGAAATATGTGCGCTGACATTGGATTATTTTCTTATGCATGACCTGGAAATACGTCATTTGGAGACGGGTTGAAGGTTCACTGTACAGTCCAACTGTGTAATACATTTTTCTTGACGCATTTAATTGTGTAAAGAAAAGTTATGCTGGGAGAAAATCCAATATCGAGTTATATATGCATCGGCTAACGAAATCTGTGCAGCCCTTTTCCCGGATATTGTGCTGTTGCTCCTATCAAAACATAGGTCAGAAATGCATAAATAAATAAAATGAACTTAAGAAAGCTCCACGCATACACCCTGGATGTGCCCCACCTGGAAAATAAAATATTGATGTTGTTGGGGGGAGAATGCTTCCTAGTTTTTCTGGATCTCTTCTGAGCCCACAAACTCAGGTCAGAATGAGTCACCAGCAGCCTGGGAGAAGGATGTGAAGGGGTCAAAGGGTTGGTAGCATAGGGGAAACCATGCTGAATGTCAAACTGAGGGGAGGACACAGTGGACCAGCCAAGGCAACAGCACAGCTCTGCACTCAGCTAGCAGCCGTTGGCCTGTTGACTGAAATATTTTTGCTCTTTCTCCAAAATCTACAGCACACAAAGTCCAAAACAGGTCAGACAGGCATTGACCATGCACTGCATGCCGGAGCAAACGCCATGACAGGATGGTGTGTGAGGGGTACTAAAACAGCGATAATAGCAACAGTTATTGTCTGTCTGGACAGTTTCTGATGACCAATAATAGGTAACATTACTTGAGATGTCAGCAGGAGGGATTTGTTAATGACAGGGTTAATGATGCATAGAAGAGACTCAGTCAGTGTGTGTACTGTGAGTGCACCTGTGCACAGCTGTCACTGTTCCAGATACAACATTAGTAGCTGTCCTTCTGTGAACAGTAATGGAGAGAAATGCCAGTGGTACCAAATGGAGAGCAATAATGTAAGAGCATTCGATTGTTCCCAGGTGCACTGTGCACAACAGCACATGTGAACCACCCACTCAAATATCTGATCTGATGCTCAGGGGCACTGACACTGTATCCCTGGGAACTGTTGACACGGACGTTTCATGAAAACCCCAAGATAAGAAGGAAGACCGGCTTCACCTCATACTAACAGCAATATTAGTCAATAAATGCATCAATTTCCCTCCAAAAAAAAAGATGTTTCTTCTAGAGGAGTGTGAAGAAAAAGCGATATCTGCATCTTATTGGTTTTGCCTTCTTGCAGAGAATTAAGATTAAGACCACTCTCATGTTTGTACCTGTGTTTGCAAACTGTTTAACATATAGACATAGTCTCTGTGACGTTAAGCATAGCTTTTGAAGAGCCGTTATGAAGCCGATATGGGCGACTCTGGCCGTCGCCATTTTGGCAGTGCCGACTCCGCCTAACTCCAAGCTAATACAAACATAGCGTGTTGGAGCTGAGGCGGTCCCAAGAGATGCAGCAGAGCAGTTATATAATAATTCTCCCCCTTACAGTTGTTATAAAAGGGGATATTAGCTGTAGAGATTAAAACTCTACTATGAATTGGCTATTTTGAGGAACTGCAGCTTTTGGCACTTACGTGTTGGCTTCATGTTGCAGCACTGGAGGTCGCCGCTTGGTTTTTAAAGTAACTATACAGCTGGAGCCAGAAGCCTGTTAGCTTAGCTTAGCATAAAGAAACAGAGAAACACAGCTCTGTCCCACCAGCACCTGTGTTGTTCAATGTCGTTTGTTTAATCTTTACAAATATTTGCAGTGTGAAAGTGAAAACCCTCCAATTTCCGCGGCATTGAAACATTTCTTGTCACTCTTGTCCGTACACCAAAGATGTGCTCCTGCTGTTTTTCAATCAATGAACACAAAAAGTGAAAACTTTAGGACCCTGAAGGTGAAATCGTCCTCCTTTCTGAATGGAAATCTGGCTGTTGATATAAATTACCGCAGCAACTGCTCATTAACACCATTGATGGGGCTGATTAGCTGGTCATGAAGTCATTGTGCACATTGTGTGCATAGCAATATATTTGTATCTGCAGTCATCCTAGTCCCGAACGGATGGCAGGAAAAGAGGGGAGGGAGGTTTGATGAACTTAATTAAAGCCTATTAAACATTCTGTGAGGTGGATTGGATCAGCACTGTGCAGAATAGAAATGAAAGGAGGAGACACTGACAAATGAAAAGTGTTCTGTGAGTGGGATAACCATCAAATAGAGTAACAATCATGTTGTTTCAGCCCCAAAATATAAAATGGAGGCATTACTCAGAGACAAATTGCTTTTGTATGCATGCACCCTGTTGGGTCAAAGCAGCCATTAGTGGAGCTCACATCTCTGCATAAAACTCCTGCTGTTCTGCCCATCAGCTCCTATATCTATCATTAGTCTGTCAATAGCAGACCTGGAGCATGCAGCAACACAAAGAGATTCCTCATTGACATTCTTTACACTAATTTCTGCCTAATAAATGAGATTATAAGCCAGTATTTCCTTTAGGTATAAATGAAATCCTCCAGCTTCATGTGCATAATGCTTTCAGACTGTAACAGACACCTCTGATAGGGGTCTCGGAAATCCAGGAAAATGACAATTGCAATTACTCCATAAGTCACGAATTTACATCATTCAAAAGATGAAAAATGTGCAGGTTTTTAGAGAATGAAAAAACGATTCATGTTCACATCCTCAAAGTGTGTATTCAAACAGGATTGACATAGAGTAAAGCCTCGGCATTGATAGGGTTGCTGAAACACCTTCAGACCTGTCATTACTGTTCCTCGTGAAGTGAGCATCAAACGAGAGGAAGATCCCCCACGGTGACATTTAGAAAGTTGCCTTACTACCGCTTTGATATTTCAAACACTTCTAGGTTTAACCACGCCATCTTTGAAGACTCCCAGTTTTTTAGAGAATGTCAAAAATAATACTGGCACTTTGCAGAGGCGAGGATTTGCTTAAGTTTTATCAAACTGGCTGTTTTTTTTTTTGATGCGATCTGATGCCGCCTTACATGCTGTACAAGCATCCACGAGCTCCAAGTAAAGTTATTCTGTTTGCTTCTTGTAGCCTGTTTATGCGTCTGTCAAACGCTCACTGAAATACCAGGCAGAGATCATTGCAAGGTAGGTTTTCACTTTTACACGGAGGTAAAATGCCAAACCATATGCAAAGGCATTGAAAAGTTCATTATCAGTAAGCACGGTTGAACATTGATCTGTAAATGTATGTAAAAATAATAAAATCCCTGTTATTCAGCTGGTTATCATATGATACAGTTTTACACCATGACACAATATGAGAAATGTGTTGATAACATAAGAAAGTACCAGATAAATGTCAGATAAAGCATGACGTAGAGTCATTGTCCTATTATTATATTAACTATTATTTGATGCCTTGAAGATAATTCATAGATGTTTGATAGATAGTGTGAGGGGCTGAGGGGCAGGGTGATTGGAGGCATCTATCTAATCTATCTAAGGTAACTTAGACTTAACATTTCAGATTGTATTTTTTAAAAACCTGAGATCAAATAGACTGTTTTACCACGGGGAAAAGAGGAAGTTTCTCTGATAAATGTGTAAGATTATTGGAGAAAAACTGGCTTTAACCGATAGATTTCATAAAACTTAACAAACTGGGGTTTGTTCATGAAACGGGAAGACTACCAGGAACAGGTAGCAAAGGGAGTAAACCAGTTGAAAGGCACAGGGCTCATTGTTGATCTCATGCATTCAAAATATGGCTCTGATCGTTTACATTTACAAGAATGGTGTGATGAATGTGGTTTCCCGGCAGGAGGGTCGTTAAGTACGGCGCAGATAGGGAAACTAGGCATGATTTCCAATGCTATTTTATACTATTGTAATTCTGCTATTTTATACTATTTTAATTCTGCTATTTTATATTATTTTAATTCTGCTATTTTATATTATTTTAATTCTGCTATTTTATATTATTTTAATTCTGCTTTTTTATATTATTTTAATTCTGCTATTTTATATTATTTTAATTCTGCTATTTTATATTATTTTAATTCTGCTATTTTATACTATTTTAATTCTGCTATTTTATATTATTTTAATTCTGCTATTTTATATTATTTTAATTCTGCTATTTTATATTATTTTAATTCTGCTATTTTATACTATTTTAATTCTGCTATTTTATACTATTTTAATTCTGCTATTTTGTATTATAATGCTACTTCACACTCATTTACATCAACACTGTGATTATTGTACTGTAAATGCTCTGTCTAATCTTGTACTATGTTTTTGCTGTGAAGCACTTTGGTATGAAAGGTGCTATACAAATGAAGCTTATTATTATTATTATTATCATTATTATTATTACTATTATTATTACTATTATTATTATTATTACTATTATTACTAAGGTAGTTGTTGGTATTCTAGTTAAAGGACTCTGAAAGAGCTCCATTTTCTGCTTTATTTTTAGGACTTCGTGGGGAAATGAAAACCCTGCTGACCGTTCAGCTGAGTCTATCTTTCATGTCTGTACTTACACTTGTTTTCCCCGTCCTCCGCCTCATCCTGTTGCAATAGATTTAACGATAAAGATACTATGTATGTACACGACTGCAAACAGTCCTGACAGACGATTCAAATCAAATCAAAAATAGTTGAACCAAAAAGCTTAATGCTATTGTAGACAGATGTTGAAGCCGGACAGGACAGGTTAAAGGAACCTTGTGGCAGTGGCAGCGCCTGACATTGTATTTTGCTGTTGCTATTGGGTTGCTCGACTTTCAGTGAGGGTGCTCTGAAATTTAGGATTTCCCACACACACACACACACACACACACACGCAAGTGTTCCGTGACCGTTACGATGTAATTTCATGTTAAACACAAGGCGATATATATTCAGCTCAAGGGATATAGATGTAAGGTTTACAAGCCGGCCTACATAAACACACATCTGATTAAAAAATGTCACACAATTATGCAACAGACATGGTTTGCACACAAGCAGCAGGTGACAGACACAGATTTGTGCACATTTCATCGTCAGTTACTGAGATCTAAGTCAGTATCTGAGGATACAACGTCATTTCTGTAGCCGCACCCTGGCGCCACTTATGCCCCGTGCAGATTTTGACCACTAGTATTGATATGGAGCAATGTTTTTATCGTGTACATGCTCATACAACTCTATCTAATAGGTGTACTACAGCAATAGTTTAGTGACCTTAAGTTGCTACAACAGTCTCTGATAAAACTGAAATAGTTTGATTTTATAGTCTTATAAGTGAGACTTATAAGTTAAAACTTGTTCCCAACCTTGTGCACTCAACATCATGATATTTTGTTTTAACATTCACTCCATGCTTTTATTTTTATTTCTTTTCCAGATTTAAATCCTAAAGGGAGTTAGCCATCGCTGCTGTCCATGATAAGCGGGCCTGTTAAGAATGCTACTCCCCCTCACCTCCCACAGCAGCCCAATAATGGTTTCTTATAGCCATGCCCTGAAAAGTGATGATACACCGCTTTGGCCGGCCATGCTTACTCACCGTTAAATAGGGATATCTCTTTTTATTCCTGAACACCTTGCTCCACTGCTCTGTCCATCATAATAAGAGCTCTTGTATCCAAGCCCTGCCTGTGAGAGAGTAATAGGTGTGAAGCAGGGAATAACATATCACTTGGTATGTCTGGAAGGCCCTGCAAAGCCACAGTCCTAATGAAATATTAATCTGCGGCTGCCCGCTAATGATAATGCATGAGTTGGTCCAACTGAGGCAGGCAGCTCCCTGTCGTACGTGTGTTTTGACAGGACATCCCTACACCCCACAAATGAGATTTAAATCTATGAATTACAAAATGACTAAATGGGTGGATCGCTGCCTTTATTAATTCTTTACAGATCCTGATTTCCTCTGACAGTTGCAGTAGACCTTTGACCCGGTAGCCTGTTATACAGAGGAGGTGCCCATTTCACTGAGAGGTTGCACTGAAGACATGCGGATCTCTCTCTCTTCTTCTCTCTTTCTCACTTTCTCTTTAGCCATATTTCACTGCAACACATTCACCTACAAAGGATGCAACTATTCTGCAACAGCTACACTATTAACCAAACACCTTTTTACGCTTCTGTAAACTTCCATCCATCGTGCCCTGATCTTCAGTAACTGGTTTCAGTTGTCTAAACTTAAAGTTGGAAACTATGGAGCCCCTGAGGCGACACGAGAACACGTTTCTAATGCTCTCTTATACGCATCATGGAGTTTCTTAGCTCTTTTACATATGTCCCCTTTGGGGAATGTCTCATATGTTGTTAGTGAGAGTTAATTGTAAAGATTTTAAAACAACAATAACTGCCGAGCATCCTCAGTCTTGTGGCGTCGTCTTACCTTGAGAATCTGTGCACAGGCCAGGTAATGGATGATTTACAATTGATTTGCGTGTTATGATACTCCACGCTAAGGCAGCACAGAATGGGATATTAAAGTATTTTCACATAAACCGACTCCCACATTACTTATTGAGCCTCGGCATCAATGTGAACATAGCAAGCTGCTACCTAACAGTCTTAACATGCAGCAGCACTCTGCCATGCATATTTGCTTTTACAAAATGAAGGTAATTGGATTTTGACAGTTAATATTTTACATTTTATACATGCTGTGTAAAGGATTGTATTCGGGGCTGCTTATTATTTTTTCTTGAATAACTGTGCCCAAAGTGGTGCCCAAACTTTTACTATCACATAAGACAAAGAAAAGCAGCACAACTCAGAACCTGGACTTGGGACAATGTTTGTCATTTTTTATTCAAAAGGGAATTAGCACATTAGATTTATTTCCCGGTCAATAGATTCGTCAAATAACAGAATAATTGCTTCAGCTCTAGATTGTAGGAACCTTTATTTGTACAACTTGACGTGCTGTATGTACACACACACACAGAGAAACACATGCAGTAAAAGCCCAACGTGTAGGATTAGGAAATGTTCCGCTTTTGGCGTCTCACCAGATGTAGACTCAGAAGAGACACAGTAATGCATGCCACCAGGAATGTCTCATTTTCTCTACAAATAAAAACGTTTGCCATCTGAATGTTCTGAAAAATGCTTTCGTCACATCACAGCTTTAATACACACTGTGGTACCCATTTGTGCTCACACAGGTTTTTATTCTGCATCCAGACTACTTAAACAAACAACAACAGATTAGACGAGTGAGTTTGTTCGACGCAGAAGAATATCTAAAGCACCGTCCTCGTACTGTAGCTCCGTGCTGAGGTGACACTGTCGATCAGTCGACTCTGTGCGTGTTTCTTTATATGTCCCACATGCAGTTATAAACACAAAGGTGTCTACCCACACAGCATGCACTTTTAAAAAAAAAACAAGAATCTACAAATCTACAGGGAAGTTATACTCATTGACTCGTAAATCCAAAGCAAGCATTTTATCACTCGACTCCAAAAGGGAATATGTGGCTCTCCTACATCAACACAAGTCTCCTTAAGTTGGAATTAATTTCAGTGTGGCAAGGAGGGAAACATTTTAGTGTTAAATAATAAAGCCACCTCGTATCAATTCTGCAAGAGATGCTATCGTAATGAAACTGAAGATCTAATCCAGGGGAAACTCTGTTGTCAACAGTGATTTAAAACTCACAGCGGAGGCATCTCGCTGAGACAAATCCTCTTAGCCACTAAAGACGAGACTGAAGCGCTGTTCCCTCCACAAGAGACGACAAACAGAGTTTTGCGTGTCGTCTTTGAATTGTCTCAACCTTTGCTCGTGCGGGTGAGTCAGCGGCGGGCACCGCGGTAAAGCTGCGTCCAAAGCAGAGGGGTTATTCTCTCGCCTGTGGAGAGGCGGAACATTTGCTCCCGTGCGGAGTCGCTGTAGTACCTCTGGCCCTGAGGTCACAAGGTCAAGGACAAGACGAGGATGGAGTGGGAGAGAAATGAGTTCTTACACTCTGACAAGTCACATCATGAGTGCAGTTTTCAATTACAGCTGGAGAGTGTTTGTGTGTGTGTGTGTGTGTGTGTGTGTGTGTGTATGTGTGTGTGTGTGTGTGTGTGTGTGTGTGTGTGTGTGTGTGTGTGTGTGTGTGTGTGTGTGTACATCTGTTTGTTTGTGCTTGTGTCACTGTGTATGGCGTACGTGTGTGAGTGTGTGTGCATTGCCAGTAGGAGGAGCTGCCAGCAGGATCCTGGCACGAGAATTCCTGCCCATCAGGACTTGACGAAGGGAACAGATGGAGCTCTCCAAGGTGGGCTCTCAGCTCAGAGTCTCCCTGCTTCAGCCCTGCCATCTTACCCCCACTCCCCCCACACCCTCACCACTCCACCCACCGCATCCTCCACAGCCAGCTGTGCATGGCCTCTGCAATTTCATCAAAGCACCTGGTCATTCTTTTATGGTAAAATCACGGCCCCTTAATCCCTTGAGAATCTGGGTTTCTTGAAATGCATGGCCTCGTGTCCGGGAAATGCAATATGAGACAATAAAAAAACTGAGTTGATCATCTGAGTAATATGAAATATTGGTGGGTGGCCAGCCACACTGTGCCTATTGCTATAGCTGCTGTAATCGTGCTGTATTAAATGAGCGCTGTTAAATGATATGAGGTCTGCCTGGCCTTGGAATGTGTGAGCACTAGTTTCACTGCCCAGTATTGATTCAGGCTTGTTTTATTTTCCACACAGGAACATTTAGTCTACCATTATTTAGATTTATGAACATTTTGATTATTGATTGACAACAAAACACTCTAAAGCTGCACTCATCAATATGTTGATATTAACAATGAGCCAGGTGACTAAAGGGAAAGGTGTCGTTTGGGGTGACAAACCAACAGACTCTGCAGTTCCCCTCAGCTCTATGGAGAATTTTAGCATCTTGCAGTTCATTGTTTTGGTTTTATTTAACTATTTTGGTTCATTATCAACGCTCTCATCAGAATCATTTCCTGCAGCAGCATGCAACCTGTCCAGCACACAGCGAACAGATCCTGGCTGCAGACAAAATGACAGATTACTATACTCCGTTGTCTCAGAAGCTGCGTCACCTAATCAGCAGAAGTTTATTCAGTTTCCTTTTCTCTAAAAATCTTTATTTAAAACAATTTAAGGCTGTTTTCCTTTTAAATACATAGAAACCGTCACTTTTTTACCATCAGAGTTGTGGGTTTGCACTCGGCTAATTGTAAGAGTTTGTATAAGCTGTGCAAAAACAATTAGCATCTTTGCTAACTAGCTAATGCTAGCTTGTTGTTATGTAGCAAGTTGGTGGAGAGCAAAACAGAGCTAAAAATATTCAACCCAGAAACGAAACGAATGAGTGCTCATGTCGCTCTGAATGTGCTCGATAGATTTAGATAATTTACTTTTGTTGGATGTTTGCAATATTAACTTTTAAGGCTGATAGCATGTCAATGTTGTTTACAGCTTGTTGTGCTGCTCCACGTGGCCAAACAACCAATAGGCCTACATGTTTTTAGATTTAAGGATTGGCCGCAAGAAACACTTGAAATACAAATGAAACAATGAATTAAGTTTTATTTTTATCTTATCAGACATCCTTTGAAACACACCAACAAATATGGATTATATTTGTCTTTTTTCTGCTTTATTTTAGGAAGTGAAAGTGGGGAACGTTTTTATCACTTTGACCCTATCAAGACACTTTGCAAGGTTTAAGCCTTCTGCCAGTTTGATTTCTCCTCGTGAGTAAAGTGAGTGATGGGATTACCGATCGTTTGTGCAACATCACATTTGTGTCCTGCTTGCAGTGTGGTAAACACAATGATTGTGATTCCAGGCACATTCACTAAACACTTGTGTATCCCAACCCACACCTCCTCTTAAGGCTGTCGCATGAAGATTATTATTTATTTCTTTTTTGCTATCTCTGTTTTCACCTGTCTGTTAAATAACTCTGAGTTTGTTTTTGTCAAAGCGTGAGAATTTCCTTGAAAGGAACGAGCTATTTATTTGTCGGTATTCTTCCACAGGCATATTCTAACCAATACACTTTAAGGTTTTAATTAATCTGCAGACAGTTTCTGTATGTTTTCTTAAAGATAAAGAAAGGCAAAAGCAGCGCTTGCTTTTTTAATTTCCTAGCATTGTTTGTGCCTATGATTGCATTTCTACTAACCAGTGCTGTGTGTATTCAACAAACTTTCAATCCTGCAAGGTCACAAAAGAACTCATTGTTTTTCAGCTACTGTTCTTTTCTTTAAATGTATTTACCCATAGTAGACTGAGCAGTGCTATTCACACATCACACACTCCAACCTGGGAGATGCTCCATACAATGCACCCCTGAGTGGATGCACTGGAGCAGTTGGGGGTTGAAGACCTTGCTCAAGGGCACCTAATTAGTAGTTGGGGGCAAGAGATTATTCGCTCCCTTACTGCACCCAGAGAAGTGCAAGCCTTTGACCTTCTGCTCACAATCTTGCTTCTCTAACCTTGAGGCTACAACCATCCTCTAAGAAGGAGAGAACAACGTACAGTACAGCGAATGCAATCCAGCATTACCACATTAAGGTGTTTTTGTCTCCCACTGTACTCTCGTGTGAATTGGAAACGGACGAAGCAAGTCTTTTTCCACATCCTAATAACCTCTATAATCTGCCCAGTTGTTTCTCATTTATTATTCTTTATCGATTTTCATCATCATTCCTAAACCTCCCCCCAGCCCTTTTCCCAATGAATCATTCTCCTCTCTCTCTCTCTGTCTCTTTCTCACACACACACACACACACACACACACACACACACACACACACACACACACTCACACACACACACACACACACAAACACACACACACACACACACACACACACACACACACACACACACACACGCACACACAGACACACATGCATTCCAGCTGATGTTGCAACTCTGAATCGATTCAGCGCCCCAAGCATATGAAGTACGGCGTTTTTTTATTTTCAGTATAATACATCACAATCATGTATGCTAATGGTTTATTGTTTTGCAGACTGAGCTTATACAGAATGCATTGTGTGGTTGGGTTATTGTCAAAAGTATTAATTGTAGTTTGCAATGCTGAGATAACTCACAGAGTTTGACAGCTACGTTGCCGTTGATGAAAATAAAACTTAGACAATATGGGATTGGAGATTTATTTATTTTTATATCTGAGTAAACATACAACTTTTACATAACCTGAAAGAAAACATTTAGATAAAGTTAAACCTCAAGCGAAACATTTATGAACTCAATTAATACATTAAAACATTTTTATAAAAATGTAAAATATTTATTTACATCCTTCCTGATTTTATTAAGCAACTAATATATTTATTAGCAATTAATTTGTAATTGCTTTTATTTTCATTAATAAATGTAACAGTTAGTCAATGATATGTCAGAAAAAGGCCATTTAAATTCCCCACAACTCAATCTGACATCTTCAAAATGCGTTGTCAAACCAATGACTGAAAGCAGAAAATAATTCACATTTTAAATCGATAAATGAACTTCACAACAAGCTGGAACCGAAACAATGAAAGCTGTAGTGTTGAACGTGTCGGCAAACTGCCTATTCACACATCCATTAGACGTGGAGCAACGCTTGGTATGGAAGTTACACCACCAAGTCCAATGTTAACTTGTTTTACCTTTGTTTTTGTTTCCACCAAAACACCTTTCTCTTTGTCTTGTAATTGCCCCATTATGAGAGAAAGAAAGTAATATTTCTACCAGTAGATAACAGGTGTCACCACTTCGTTTCATCATGAGACAAAACATTTACTTTATTTGAGGTGTATTTATGAGCTGGAGTTATCAGTGTTTCCTTCTGCAGTGATCTGGCACCGGAGGGTTAGATCTACTTACTGAACTTTCCACCACTGTATCTTTTCTAATTTCCTTTTACCAGACTCTGGTATCATAGTGATCTCGATCGAAACGATGCCTTCAGGGATTAATAATTTGGGACACGGTGATGAATGATGCCTTGATGGTCCCCTGTCTGAGACTGTACAAAGGAACTCCTGTTAATTTCTCCGGCTTGGTGCACTTAGCTGCTACATTCTCTTACCCAACCCCTCTATTGTTTCCGATTCCCATCGTGAATAATACACATGATAAAACAACACATATCCTGAAACTCTAATCATGCTGGTGACTGACCTGCCTGCAAAAGTAGAGAATTAAAGTTGTTTCTCTGCTGGTGTTAGAAAGCACCAAAAATGATCGCTATTGATGCTCTGAGTCACCCAAGAGTGAAGGGTTGTAAAGTGACAATATGAAGTGATGAGTTGGAAAAAATTCAATGCTTTAAAACGCCTTTCAGAGTTGTGGCGGCACGTGTTGACAATCCATAAGGTGATCGGTGTCGCTGCCAGAAACAATATCTTGATGGTGTTGAAAGATTTAGAACAATGAAAGAAGTTTCATTAATGAGATTCTCTTTCGTGTGGCTCCTCTGGGCAGGAAGGCCTATCTGTTTGTTGTATTTTTCCAGTTGCACATATCCATTTCAATGGATCACAGCCTCACCCTAAGGTGATTTTATCTTACTGCCTGGACTGTGGTGAACCCTCACATGTCTCTAATAGAAAGGGATGACACTTATATTGGATCTATTTGCTACTTAGTGCATTTTTCGAGTTGCCAGGGCTTTAATTCTCCTGCTCCTCCACCAGTTTTTTTGTTTTTTTTAAACACAATTAACCCCAGTTTGTGACAGGGCCTTTAATGAGAAAGTCGTGTCCAGCTGTTGTTGTTGTAGTGTTATGAGTGTTGCTCACTTTATATCCAAAACCCTTTAAAAGGGGACTTAAATATGCACTTAATAGCTGCATACATGATATTGTGCACAAGTAACACTATCCTCACCACAGCACCAAAACACAACCACACGAGGAAATGGTGCACAAGTATAAACACTTTTCTATCATTTCAACATTTGTTTTCTGAGTAACAACACAGACTGTCACACACTAAGACCACATTATTGTCCAAGACCTCTGGGTGCTGCAACGTGCTAGTAACATAGATTTTCTTATTGTGGCTGATTTTATGATGCATTTCAGAGAGGCAGAAAGCATTCCTGAGAGCAAGCATATTTGTCAAGGCAACAATATTGTGGAGCTTCCTCTCCCTTGTGTTCTCTCATCACATTGAGGACTGAAAATAAAACACTTGAAATGCAATTTGAGGTCAGGTTGAGTTGCTTTTTTAGAGATAAGATTTTAACCAGATTTCAAGACTCCTACGGATATGGTTTCTTGCCTTTTAGGTTTGTTTTATCGACCAGGCATTATAAGCTTGCAACCTGAAATCAGAACATAATTTACTCTCCGATGAAATACATAAGTGCAGCTGAAGAGAAAGAATAAAAGTGACATAAAAACACTCAAACACCAGTTGAGCAGTTGAGGAAAAAAATCCAGAAAAGCTCCTCATTGGATCTTGTGGCGAGATTGTTTTCTCAACTACTATTTTCAAGGTCAAAAATTATAATTTAACCTCGAAGCAAAATAAAAAAATATATATATATGTATATGCTATTGATACAATGATACGATGATGTGACTATAGGTGAATTATAGGTGACCCACTACACTTCCAATGTACTCTCATGTTAATGTTATGTCATAACGTCTAAAGCCCTTATAGCTTCTATTTTGGAAATCATCCATTAATGGACTTGAAAGTTGCTCTAGTTCTCAAAGTCACATAGAGCTCTCCACAGTTAAGACCATAAGCTCATTTCGTCGAGCTGTTACGAGACATATTCATGATTTATCAAAGATCAAATAATGATATTTACCCAGAAGTAGTCAGCAGATTAGGAAGCCTGGGTGTGTGGAAATGACTCATGATGGGGTTGTAAAACTGCACCAGAGTACCTACTCGCCACACAGTTTAGTGGATTAAGGAGTGCCACAGTCACACTCACTTAGACGTCTGTGTCAACAAGGGAAGCATCTCCCAAACCACTGGCTAAATCAATGCACCGCACACTCTCTGGGATGCTTTAGAGGTTATGCAAATGAGCGAGGCTGGGATGTGACATTTTGAAAGCCCTGGATGGATAACCCCTATTAGCAAAGGCTTTGACGGATCTTAAAAGGCCTGTGATGGAGGTTTATTCTACTCTCGCACTCCTCTTTCAACATGATTTGTGGTCAGCAGGGTCAGCGGTGAGTTCATATAAAACAAACACAGCTCCTGCTGTAGGGGGAGCCTGCCTGTGAAATGGAAGCGTAGAGAAAAGAAGCAGAAATCAGGAAGGAGAGAACACATAAGTGATTCTGTGTTGCATCACACTGAACTAATGTGGCAAAGAAACCAGGGCTTACTTGAAACCAAGACTGCTCTGTAGGAATTGATGGGAATAAAGCCTGTCGTGCACCTCGCTGTCTGGAGCTACAGAGTGGACAGTTTCCCACAACAGCAATCAAAAGCAATAATTGCTCATATGCAAAATGATCACGCAAAACATACACCATAAAATGAGAACAGAAAGTCATATTCACTGCCCCCATTAAAAGGGGAATATTGTTTGCACGGCACCCAAGTGACACTCTAACCTTCATATAAATTGGTTGCAGCACTTAACTGATGAGATGACAATAGCCTTAAAAAAGCACATTATAGGCTGATAAGGCTTCAATTATCTGGTTTAAAGTCCTTAATCATAATGATTGAGGGAAGAATAGGGAGGTTGATTGAATTCTGACATACAGAAACGCCCATTTAGGGTTGGAATGCAACATTACTGATTTTACCAACAATTACCTCTGTGGTGGTTTCCTCCACATTATTCCAATAACTGAATTATTTTTTTATACCGACAGTAGAAGTTTGGCACATTATGAGTCCACTTCTATTTGCCATGAGGAACTTGGAATCTGTTATGCATCTGCTAACACTTCATAATAATAATAATAATAATAATAATAATAATAATAATTATCTCTAGGAACTTGTGCAGTAATAATCATTTATGATTCAGTTATTTTGAATAATTCTTAAGTTAGGATTTAGTGAAAGGACATTCATCAGAGAATGAATGGCAGTATGCACAGTGTTGATATGACTCTAAATGTGTCGCATATACTATTAAACTAAGCACAATGAGACTGCCGAGGGTGAAAATAACAAATCATAAAGTTTCACCAGCTTTTCTATTGTGTGAAATGTTCTATTTGTCGTCCAGGCACTAACCCCACTATTGCCCCCTAAAGCATTTAAGGGAATATACTACCCATGGAAACATCCTCTATTGTGCGCGCCAGGCAAACAGTCTATTAAGATGGAATATACAAAATGATTACTAATTTTCTAATATTTAGCTTGGGCCGGCAATCACAGCGGTGAAGGGATGTGATTGTTTGTGATGATGGGAAGGGAAGTCAGAGATCTAACGGTGCCAAGACAAGAAAATAGGTTTTCTAAGGGTTTGAAGTGGACTTAATGTAAATCGCTGGATGAATGGCAACGACGGTCATCATCTCAAAGTCATGGTTGCAGACTAGCAGCATCAATATGCACGGTACAAACACGATTATGAAATTACAAGAGGCCCACACAATGCTCACATTTCATTGTTTAATCATTATGAATACTTGATAAGCTATTTGAATAAACTACATGGCTAATCTAATAAATGAGTTCTCGAAAACAAATCTTTAAATAGTTATACCACATGAATAATTTCTTAGTACGTTCTTAATAATTAAGTAATGTACAATATCTGCTATCATTAATAAATAAGAAATGTATGTTATAACGTGCAATTCCAGAACCTCAGGCTTCGCTCTTCTGAGTGTCACCCCGTGTTGTTAAAATGATGTGTTGCTGCAATCCGGTATGTGAGCAGTGAATCATCCTAAACCAGCATCCGAGCTGGATAGTGATAATAATACATTATAAATAAGTCATTAACTCGTAAGTGCTTTTACAGATGCCCAAGTATTTATGATGATGTAGCTTCTGGTCTCGATGTGAATCCCCGGGAATACGATGGTACTGGGAGCAGAAAGTTCAGCGAGAAAAACTATGGAGTCCTTCTCAAATACCACGGGACAGGACTAGCTTCTGTACACAGAACAAAGGAGAGGAATCACAAGGGATTTCCTGATGCTTATCACAAAGGACCACAGTCATGAATATTTAAAGTGGTGCCACCAGATGAAAAGTCTGAAGGTGTGGCTGGTAACATCAAAGTTTGATGAGAAAAGTTTCTCTCAATCCCGTAACACTGCTCTGTATATCGCACTCAAATGACCATGTCACAGTCGTTTCATTCAAAAGGCAAATCACTGCATGTTTAAGATGTTACAGAATTCCCCATGTGAGCTTTTTCTTAAACTATTGTATGCGGCCCTTTTGGATTTCCTATACTATATAGACTATACAAGGCTTGAATACTTTGTACTGCTCAACAGTAAGGGCGGTCAAACCTGTACAGATCATTAGCCGTCAAATCCTCTGTGAAATAGGAACAGATGATGCAACGTTTGAATTCCCATCTATTGGAGGTCACAGCACAAAGTGACGTTCTTCACATGAAGTAAGTAGGGCTGGAAGCTTGGCGCCGAAGGATTCGCAGGACTAGTTGATGTCTCGTTAGCTCATTAGCTTAGCTTGGTTGCTAATAAGACAATATGTTTTCACAGTTTAATCAATAGACGTGTTTGTACCATAACTGTCTTCAAAGCTTACTCCAGCGAAGGAAGTTTAACAGAAATGAATAGTGCAACAAAGCTAATGCCGGGTACCGGTAGCTCACCCGGTAGCTCACCCGGCTACCGGTAGCTCACCCGGTAGCTCGGGCGACCCATATACAAAGGCTGAGTCCTTGCCACAGCGACCCATTGGTCATTTGCTGTATGTCGTTCCCCTTCTCTCTCTCCCCCTTTCATAATCTACACTTCTCTCTCTATCATTAAAGGCATAACAAATAACTTAAAAAAGAATTAATTGATTTTGCTGAAACCTCGCCACTTTAGATCCTGATGTGTCCAGGTCTGAAGTCTGGCTCACATCCACCGCCATCACCACTGGCTGATGTGAAATGACTGCGAGGATGCTTGTTTACGCCAAGTTAACACAACTCAGCTCCCAAAGCAGCCTCGATAAGAACACTTCTAAGATTTATTTGGACCATACTTGGTTTAATGCCAACTTTAAATTGGGGCGGCACTTGGGCTGCCACTAACCTCGTTTCACAAGTCTACAAGAAGACAAATACAGATCGGTATGCACATAGAGAAAGGGTCTATATTGACCCAATCATTTATCAGAGCATTGTAGTGTGCATTGTTAACCCTGGCTTAAATATTTACAGCACTGACCTGGGAGAAGGAGATTCAGGTTGTCTTGTATTGCTGAGTAGCATCATTTAAGCAGTTGGGGCTATTCTTCGATCAAGGGCACTTAGGAGGGAGTAGTCGAGGGAGCTGACTAGTGACCATGTCCTATGCTCACTTCTATATCCATTAGGTTTCCATTGTGCCAAAATAAATTACAGCCCCTCCACTTAGTGTTGTAACATTTTGTGCTGCGATATGTAAAATCATATTTTCGTTTTGCACCCATAAATAGAACTCGTGTCTCCATTACGCATTTCACTAGAGGACAATGGAGTCATACCGAGGCATGTCATACAAATCTCTATTGGCAATGTCTGACATCTAATCTAATCTTGTCCGTCCTCCATTTCATTTCACTGCTGGTTTAACAGACTATTATGTTTTTAGCATTTGTGGCTTCGGGTGCACAGACCCTGTGTCTTATCGAGTGACTTCTCATCTAGGCTGGATACTTGGTTTGCCACAGCTATGGATGTCAGGATGCCTCATAAACCTTCAATGAGTCATTTATTTTGTCTGTCCAGCTTCTCTATCATATCAGAGCTTTCCAAGGACTCTAATTGTATCTGTGTTACAAGGCACAACAGTTTGGTCGTAAAATAACGTGGAAAAAAGGAGAGAAGACGAAATAATCATCAATCAAATCATTATAGATTAGCACCTTTTATATGTCATATCAAAAGTGTCATCATGTATATATCATGCGGTAGGTTACTCTGCATGTGGATGCATCATTATTCCTTTTTCTGGCAGTGTTGAACCAAAAAAATAAGATGTTCTGAGTCGTCTCTTTATTCCGATATTCTCATCTCTTGCTTCAGGCGAAGACAGCAATACACCAAATGTACACCCACATGCATCATTTCAACAGTATACCCTTTGGTGACAAGTCCATTCCCACAAGCAGTATCCAACGTAACAACACACTCCAAAATAGCAAGACTGTTAAAGGATAGAGTAATATGAAAATGCGAAAGCACAGATTTTAATTGCTGTCATCAGATCTAGTTAATCACATTTACAAAAAACATTTCTTCTTCTGCACAGCCTGCTCGAGAGTCTTAAATATAAAGGCATTTTTTTTCATAGATATAATGTTTAAAATGACGTTACAATATAGGCTATAATTTTTAGAATTATTTATTGATTTCAGTAAGGGGCCTTCAGCTCTGGGTGACATATGAGTGTGCTGCAAAGCTATACCTGTGGCACACAGATGATGAAGTCATGCATTCAAAATCGCATTAGCATGGCTTTGACCAGTTTTACATAACATATCCCTGGATACTGTGGCTCCCACAGAGACGTGAATAAAGCATAAGGCCTTATGCAGTATCTTCCTGTGTTCTAAATACCCCCTCTCAACTTTTTATAAATGAGCAGTATTTATCATTTGGAATTCTACCACAAAAGTCCTCTGTGTATCACTGGGGGAAAGAGAGGGAAATGGCAAAGGGAGTACTGGAATAAATTATTCGCAGACAAATCTTTTATTCCAACACAGAGCACAGAAAACAAGTGTGCCAGCTCCCCCAGTAATTCAAGAGGTACTTTTCTTTTGTTCTTCCCTTTGTTTTCAGTGCGGATGTGGAAATAGACGTTGCTAAATACGGCCACTCCCATTTCCTAACTCCCCTACGACCTGCGTCTGTCTTTCTTTTTTCTCTTTGGCAACCTCTCTTAAACAATAGATCATTACCTGTTGTCTGTTTTGAGTAACTTGTGCATCCGAGTCAGGTCTATAATTTAAATTGCAAGTAACAAAGTCCACACTCGGAGCTGCCGGGAGCATCCCCTTCAGTGTTTATTAAGTGTGCCAATTGAATAAATTACCTGTGGTGGCCATATAATTGAGTTGACCTTATAAAATAACAAGAGGGATGGCTCTGATGTGGCACACGGGGCGTCACACCTTCCTATGCCCCGTGTGACCCTCTCTCATTGTTTGGACTGGATCCCTCTTATTAAGACTTCATTACTGCCACACTATCAATATTTCATGCTCAATCTCTCCAGCTGCTTTGGTTACGGTGGAGATGATAGTCAGAGAGGAGGAAAGACTTGGTCAAAGGAAGGAGATGAAGGGAAAGGGAAAGAAAGCTCTTTCATCATGCATCACTGAATGGGACTGTTGACGCAAACGTGGCTCATGGATGGAGTAATATATAATGAGTCACACACCCATATTAATGTGTATACTCATAATATCACATTAAAAAGTTGTGCATGATGACTGGAGCCTCCGAACGAGCCGCACTGCTTCCAAGCCCTTAGTTGCGTTGGAAGCCAAAAAGGTCAAATGTACACAGTTTGAACAGTTCACACATCTCTTCTTAGAAAAAAACTTCTTATAACCTACGGTAGGTAACGTCAGCTGATTATAAACTGTATTTTTCAGCAGTTTCTTGCTTCTCATTTATACTGTAATATACAAAACTACATTTATTTGTGGTTAGACACATTGTTAAAGAACATATTCGCAGTGTAGGAAAGTGTTTCAAACTTTGTTTCCACCACCAGTCCAGGGATTCAAACTGAAGTTATTCACTCACAAGCCCACCTTGTCTAACCTTTAGCTTGCTGCCTCCTTTCCTGTGAATGCTTAGGAGCAAAAGAAGTGGATTATTGCAGTAGCGGAGCACTGCACTGTGAGCTGCTTCTGGGTAAAACTCTAAAAGTCTTAGATAACATTCTGTTCTGTAGTAAAGCGTGTTCACTCTGCCAGCTCAGTTTCTTGATCATGTTGAGTGTTGCATCAATCTGAGAAGTACTGCAGTTTCTCCAGGAATGTTTCAAGGCCTTCCTTGTTTTTACACCTGGGGTTCAAGTGCATGCTTGAATTATTGATGCCCCATAGGCGCGTACTGAACGGTAAATGATGCATTGCCTGCATCTACTCATCCACAGTCGCGGACTGTTTATTAAGCAACATTCACATGCGAGAAGATTTTATTTTGCTCTAAAGTTCCATTGGATGTTATGAATGGCCACTATAGATTATTTAATATAACATTTAGAGGTAAAATAATCAGGAGGAATTGCATAATTTCTCAGCTTTCCACCAGCCAAAGTACTGCAGTGATGCAGATGTTTTGTAAAACATTAAAATGTGTTTACTCGGTTATGTGTATGTGTCTGTGTTTTCTCCATGCTGTAGGTAGTGTGTGTGTGTGTGTGTGTGTGTGTGTGTGTGTGTGTGTGTGTGTGTGTGTGTGTGTGTGTGTGTGTGTGTGTGTGTGTGTGTGTGTGTGTGTGTGTGTGTGTGTGTGTGTGTGTGTGTGTGTCTCTTCTGTACTGCGTATGTACTGCATGTGTGTGTGTGTAGTTGTGTGAGAGGGAGAGAGATCTTGAGATACCTGGCATCGCTGCTGCCTCTGTTTGTTTGGCTCCAGGCTTTCAGACTGTCAGCGCGAGGTCTGTGTAGTGAAACAAAACATGCTGTCATCTCCGTAACAAGTCTAGCCGCCGGGATTCAACACACACACACCTCAGTGAGACAAGATGCAATGGCACAGCCTCTACCTCTCCGCATTATGACTCCAGCAGTTGACACTTAGGACCACAGCCGCTCTGGGGATATTGGAAAGCTATGAAACACTCTTCTGTTGGCGCATTTCTCCTCTGTATTTCTTTAAGCTTTATACAGCTCTGCCATTTTTGTATAAGTACATCACACGAGGCAAATGTGATAAGTTGTTACTCATGTATCTATTTGGGAAATCTACATCAGTTTGAGATAAGGCATCACACAGACTGATATGTGGAGACGAACGTGATATTCTACGAGGAGGTGAAATGCCGTCACTCTCTGAATTGTTTTTTCTTCAATTCCAACTTTCATGGTGTTTGTCTTTGCCCATCTGTTTTCTAAACGTCATGCTCCTAGAGGCACATCAACCCTGGTCTGTAAGCTGTTACAGACGGGAAGTCAAGCGCCTCTTTCAATTACTCTCTTATTGGGTTAGACCTCCCTCTGGACAGGGCAGGCCCAGTGTCAATCCTGCTCGTAATGAGAGGAGATCTCTCCCCATGGAGGAAGTGTCTCTTTAGGTTTATGTTCTGTGTCCTCGTGCTCTAACCCGACAAATAGGAAGCGCCGGGGCTGGGGGTTGTGTGCTTAAGCACGTGTGCAATCAATGTGTGACGGTTTGGTTTTGTGTATCCTCTTCTTTACTCATGCATTTGATATTTTCCACAGTCAGAATCACTCCATACACACATGTAATCTTTTCACAATCTCCATCATCTATGTGAATCCAATCTGTAACCAGCTAAGCACCAATGTTTGGAGCCACATTTGACATTTTGTTCAACAGAGCATGCTGCCCTTTCGCCTGCCAGCTAGTCTCTTGTAGCTAGCCAGTGCAATAACACATAACACCAAAACCTCTATCGCAGCTAAACTTTTTGCTCTTCCCTAGGGATTTCAAGTGTGTTACGTGTATGTGTGTGTGTGCCGGGGTGTAAATGTGTGTTTGCATTTCCCAGCCAGACAGCTGTACACCAGCCCAGTGTGAAGGTCAGGGTACAGGCCGAGTAGCAGCAGGAGATGTCACACCAGGACAGGCCATGGCAGCCATGCACAAAATTGCCTCAACAGATCACAGACCTCCGCCCATCTGCTGTGACGCCAGATTGGGGGGTTGCAGAAGGTTGAATTCAGTGGTTGAGCTAATAGCCCTCAGTGAGATTCACCACAGTAGCATGGACCGATTTGTAAATTAAGTGTTTGTTCCCTCAGAGATTAGTGAATTAATGGTTCTATTGATATGCTCCGTGATTGTTATTGAGGTTGAACTACCAACACAGAGTGATCAGATGGTGGTGGTGTAATCACTAATAACTCTTCATCTGGTCTTGAATATTTACATTTTTGTAATGTATTTAGCAGTCTAGCAATATTAGTGTATGTACAGTACCGTGACTCTTTCAACTGAGTTGATAGGCAGGAAAGCATCTCAGATGAGTGATCCTTGGTAGGTCGAGTCTACTGTCCATCAGGTCTAACAGCAAAATAATCGCCAACGTTGACAACATATACATATTTGCACTTGGCAACGTGTGTTACGCCGCCACCTGTGATGACAGTAGAATAACAGCTGGAGTTGTCAAGATAAACATAAAAATGCTGCTAGTCTGCCAATAAGAAATAACTCGTGAAAAAATACCGGCAAACAAAGATGTGTTTATGTTTTCTGGGGAGTACACAAACACACCTCAAAAGTAGCATTGTAGTCTTGCAACAGAAGTGGGATGGAAATACAATTCAGCAACACATCATCTACTCTCTAGGAACCTGACAAAGTCATAACTGTGAAAACAACAACAACATCATCCTGCACATGCATAACAAAAAAGTATTTGGCTAGACTGAAGTGACGAGTGAAGTGCAGTGACTAAGTTTCTGCGTCAAAGTTTAATTACATTCTCATAGTGTGGAAATTACAAAAGTACAGACCTCTGGGAGAATTTGATGGCTTGCAGTCACACTGCATAGAATATGTATTATTATTATTATTATTATTATATACTGCTTTGAGATTGGTTGGGAGGCTGAACAGAAAGTCTGTGAGCAAGCGCCTTTCTGTCTGCAATTTCTATTTCTGTTTCCAGTTCCTTTTGGCTGATGTGTCCCATCTTGGAGGAGTCAATCTTCCTCACAAAGGAGGAGCCTGCCTTCCCCGGGGACATCGTTTATTCATGTATCAGATTTATTTTTTGCTGCCATGGCCTCATAGGATTCACACCGCATTTATTACAGGGGGGGTAATGAAAATTGAATTCATATGGCAGAAGCCCCACATGCATTGTGTGACTTGGGTGCAATGTGAAGGTCTCCTCCCTCCGATATAGCTGGCTGCAAACACAGTTCCAGAGTTGAGATAGAAATTTACAGTTGAGAATACCTTGAAAGTTTTCAAGGAGAAAAATGGTGTCAATTTGAAGTAAAAAAAGAAAAAGATAAAGAAAAAAAGTAATATTTAAGGATGGAAAGTTTGTTTTTGTTTCTTTTTTTTCTTTCGCAGTTTACTGCAGAGAGAAATTCAGCTGCTGGTATAACAAAAGTGAGGAAAAAATCTCAGCTTCTCCTTGGAAAAGGTAGAACATGAAACATTGATTGCATAGATGCACTTCTCATCTTATACTTATCTTTTTGCAGACAACACAACTATATGAATACCAAGCCTCTATAAAAGAAAAAAATGTCTTCAAATGACATAATGAGACAATGTTCACTCTTAAACTGTGTCCCAGATATATACTAGATACTAATTCTTAAATGTGCACTATGTGATAAAATGAAGTGTACTCAAAGATGTCTGCTAAATTAGCTTGAGTTTCGAGTGTGCTATTGAATGACGGTATTGTGCCACACACCACACTGCACAAAGGAAGCAGAGGAACTGTTCACAGCTGGAAATAATACATCAAACTGTTGAAAGTGGCAGGACAGCTGCAGGAACATCTCTGAAAGCCAAAACTAAAGTATTACATCTGAGGAAACACAATTTCCTTTGTCTTTGTTCAGTTTAATTGGTGGTATCTTTCTAAAATAGAAGTTTGATTGACATCCTTCTGTGTCGTTTAATTTCCTGTTAGTACAAAATGATAAACAACAACAATTTCCTGCAAGCTAACTAAAAAACAAAAAGCTGTGCAGCTACACAGCGAGCTAAACACACCTTACATAAAGGATGAAGACAAAGAGTTGGTCTTTGAAGTTTCTATTTGATGGAATTATGAAATCATAAAACAATTACATTCCATAAACATGAGTTAGACCAAAGGTATTGTCCATGTGGATTAGTGCAGCAACAAAGATTCAGTATTGACTAGCTCTTAAATTAGATACGCAGTCCCTCATGGTAGGAAGAAAACTATGAAAGATGTGAAAGATCAACATCATCAACAATAGGAAGTAGGCTAGGCCTACAACAGAGATATTAGTTAGTTAGCCAAACAGTAAATTAAAAGTTACTAAAAAAAATTGTATTAGCAACGCGCTAGTCCGTCGGTGCGTTCAGACAGCTGGACCTTTTTTTCAGTCTGTTTTTATTCCCGACAAACAACCAAATTTACAAACTGACATCCACTGTAAGCTAGCTAGCAACTAACCGTGTGTAAGCTAGCTAGCAACTAACCATGTGTAAGCTAGCTAGCAACTAACCGTGTGTAAGCTAGCTAGCAACTAACCATGTGTAAGCTAGCTAGCAACTAACCGTATGTAAGCTAGCTAGCAACTAACCATGTGTAAGCTAGCTAGCAACTAACCATGTGTAAGCTAGCTAGCAACTAACCATGTGTAAGCTAGCTAGTAACTAACCGTGTGTAGCCTATGTTGTTTGTGAGGCGGCTCAACCTCTGACTGAACCCAGAATTCACTTTTTATTTTGCTTCACTATTTCTCCCTTTTTTCCTCCCATCTCTGTCCCTTTTATGAAGCAGATTCACAAAGCCTCAGGATAAGAGCGAACATATTGGTCAAGTATGAAATATCTTCATCTCATGCACACACGTCTTCGACTCAGTTTGTAGGCTACCATCACTGGCATATTTGTGTGTATTTGCAGCATTATTGTTGGTGACACTTTCTCAAAACCTCTTTCCATTTTCCTTAGAGCTTCCAACGACACAGGACACGCTGCATATGAACTAGTAGATTGATCTGCTTGTTCATATATCGTTAGCAACATAGTTATTGCTAGCAGCCTGCTTACTATCCACAGCAAGACACAACCGTAAGAATCCTAAAGAACGAGAAACTCCAATCTCAGTAGGTAGCCTACTATGAGAGAGTAAAACACCCGGTCATCCACCGCTTCGTTTTCTTTGCCTCCTCCCTTATCCTGGCTCTTTTGCCAGGTAGAGTTTCCTCTAAATGTTCTTAGGTGTAGCAGTGTAGCCTATATGTCGAGGACTTTTATTGTGAAAGGGAGATCATGACATTGTGCAATCAACATTTACTTTATAATGATAAATTAAAGCCAAAATGTTATCTATTCTTTATTCTCTGCAGCGTCATAACACAACAGTTTTAGTACAGCCACATTCAATAAACTGCTAGACTGTTCAGCTCTGAATTCAACACGGATTTAGTAAAGATTATATTATAAAATCTATACTCCCAACTCTGTTGTTGACAGGGGAAATACATTCATTTGATTGGTGATATTCTACATTTTACCTCACTGAATGTTGCGATCTATTGGGGATCACGTTGGATGGATGGATGATGGATTGACTTACAAACTGAATTATTCATTTGTTTATTTATAAGCTTAGATGATCACTTTGAAATCATTATTTATAGTGACATCCAGTTAATTCACAGAGGACTGGCATGCTCAATTTGAAACTTTTCAAATATAAAGTGGATGCATGCAGGCTCACGGATATGAAGTCAGCAGCACACATAGATTAAAAATAAACTGACTGAAAATATAGTGAGGCTGCTTCACACTGGTACATGGAGTCGGGAACCTTCAGTCTCTTTCCACCGAGGAGTCTTCATCTTCTCCCGCTTCGTCTTCATCCCTTCCTGTTCAACTTGCCCGGATCGTTTGTCTCCTTTACCTTGAGTATATTTTTCCTTCATCCGTCTCTGCAATGCCTTCTGCCATGCGGTTGCCTGACAGGTTGGCCTTTTTAAATGACCATTTGTCATTGTGAGAGGCGTCAAGTTGCTTTTGTGCCCTCAAGTATGAGGCAAAAAGGACAAGGGGAGGAAGAAGGAAGAAGGGGGAGTGGTAGAATGAAGAGAGATGAGGAGACGGAGGGAGGCAGGAAAGAGAGGAGAGAGGAAGGGTGAGCTAAAGAGAGAAAATAAATCCTCCCTTCGCTTTAAATGACTGTGTGAGAGGGCACTTTCCACACCTGATCCAACACCAAATTATGAGAGGTAATCTTTATCGTGTGTGTGTGACACAGTGATAACTTGGGCAGGTGGAGAGGAATCCTACATCCTTAAGACCAGGAGTAGAGCCAACTGATTTTATCAAACATGGCTGATGGGGCCTTTGCTGTCGGCGGTTTTCACTCTCACTCTCTCGCTGTGTGCCCCCGCCTCTGTATGTCATCCTCTCATTTCTGTCTTACAAGCTCACTGGGCCTAGCCTGCTGACATGCTTCAGCACGACCACTAAGCACATCCCCACTGTCGGGTCTAGAGTTCACACTGCTGACAGTGCCAATTCATTAGTGTCCACTGACGCACAGCCAAACTCTAAGTCATAATGCCACAAGGCATTACATTTTATGTTTTTTTTTCCTATTTTCGTCTGTACAAAGGAGTGATTGAAAGCACTATGTGCTCTATTCCTGCACATCAAGATCCTAAATCAATTAGATGGAAAGTGAATGGGAATGACAGTAAACTCACCCAAGCATCTGAAGCCACAACCAGGGGAAGAAAAAAAACCCACACAGGCTCATTTATGTGTGGCTGGCTTCCTCTGAGCCTTTTCAACACTTTAATTAAATTGGATCTGCCTCCTAATTATTCTAATTGATAAATTATAACGTGATTATGTCATATTACAGCTCTGTAAATCTAAAATGCTCATTTGCTTGACAAATACAGTGATGTCTACCGCGCATTGGAAGAGAACACGGTATGGCTTCGGATGCACCGAGGGGAATGTGCAGAGCACTGAACATCCACATTTCTTTTCAGTTGCTGCTCAGGGTTGGCTGATTATTAGTCTCCTTTAATCACTAGAAGCTCAATCAATTAGAGAGCTTTTCATTTTATTTCAATAACTAATCTGGGAATTGGTGGTCCAGACTTTATAACACACAGGCTGTAATTATATTCAAAATATATTACTACAATTTCTTTTCCCTTCGTCTTCACTTTTGGCTGGGATGGAACCCAAGGGTCGTATTGCTGGAATGGCTCCTCTTTGAACCACATCAGCTCGAGCTTGATGATGTTAGATTTGCTGAATTGAAAACAGGCTCCTAGAGAGGGAATTGTTTAACGTGATGAAGATATCAATACATGTGAATGGAAATCTGTGGAGTCAGGATTGTCACTGCTCACCTTCTACGGAGGGAAGCAAACGAGGAGTGAATAGGATCATTAGCAGCTTAATCGAGAGCCAATAAGCAGTTAGGCAAAAGGCGGCGGGCAAAAGAAAACAGGTTGTCCTCTGCAAACACCAATTCAAACTAAGAATTCAATGAACAATAAGCTTTCCCTAGATGTCCGCTTATCTGACCTGCAACACGACCCTCTGCATAACCTCTGCAGCCTGCAGCCGTCAGCAGTGTACACAGACACATTAGTGCATGTGGGCTATATGTGAGAATAAAAAACAACTCTGAGAAAAACACACAGAAAGAGGCAGTTGGGGGGTTGTGAACCCTCTGAGACCTCATTAACTAGGGAGCTTTCACCACTTTGTGACATCTGCTGCCTGATGCTCAGAGGCCAGTACGAGTGGAGGACCACACTGTACTGTTAGTTTATTTTAACTTCTGTTCAGTCAGAGACACTCTAGTTATACAGTAGTTGCAGCTAAATGTGCAGTAGTGGCTCCGTTCGAAGCAAAACAAAAACCCTCAGGAGTTAAAATGTTGCTCCTGTGCACGTGATGAAGAGCTCTAAATCAGAAATATACATCTAGATTCTTACTGGAAGTCGAAATATTAACTAGTGTATATTAACGCTGGTGTGGTGAGCAGGAACAGACATGTGGTAATGCTTGCAGGCACTCAGGAAGATCAGCTTATGATCAGTTCACATGGAGGACACAAATGACTTCATGTTCCTGCCTGAACCAGGCTCCATTAGCACAGGAATAGATAAAGTACTTCACAGTTAAACTGGATTAAGACTTATATATTTCAACCATGCATATCTAAGGCAAAGCTTTTGATTGATAGTTTAGTGTTTTTCATCCCTTGATAGCCTTCACCGCAGCAGCAGATGGATGTTTTGTACTTGATCGGGTTGTGTCATGTTTAAGAGTAACAGTGGGAGGTCTGCTTTGTCTCAGTGTTGAATATTTACCTTCTTTCATTTACTATGATAGAGAACGTTGATCGTGGTCAGCAGCAGAAAAGACTAATGTATGTGTTTCTGAGTCTTCCTCTTGCTCCTTACTCCCATAGCCCTGACGAGTAGCTTTCACAGATATTCCTCCAAAACTATTTGCATTAAATTGCTAATACATTTTGGAGGAATAAAAATATAGATTAGATTTGTCTGCCTTAACGTCCAGTCTCAATATCCACTCTTGGTAATAAATGCAAGATTAATAATTAATAGTAAACTAAAAGCACTTTAAGTTTAGAGAAACATTGTGGCGAGAGAAGAAACGGGTTAGGGTTAATATTTTAACCACTTTATTTATAGGTGAACCCCAACATTAGTTCACCTGTAATTAGTTCACAAATAGTAAGTATGATAAATTGACACAGGAAGTTGGTTTGTAATCTGAGTTTTGGAAATAATTCATTGCTCACGTTCACTTCCTGTTGGTTAGTTCCACTAATATCTATATGAAATGCATTCTGGGACTTCTTTGAGAGGCCTTGACTATGTCTGTTGCCCATTGTTTGGAATAAGCAGCAGATGAGGATGCTTCTCAGTATATTAATCTAAGAAATAAAAGTACCTTTTGAACAAACACTTGAAATGTGACTCAGGCTAACATTGCCTGTGTGTTTTACATAACATGAGCTCTGGAGACAATCGGACCTCCTCAGCATGTAATCATGTACCATTAGAGGTGGAACAAGGGGGACACTCATACATATTTCATTTGCCAGAAGTGTAAGGTTATCATTGTAACCAGGATCTGCTGGGAATAAACAGTATCCTGTCCTGCTTTTTATGTTTTACTTTAAATTAAACTGGTTACTTTTATGGATAAGTAAACACACTGAAGACTGAGATGATGGGACTGGAAACTTTCATCTGACACTGAAAACTGAACCAACTAAACAAAGTGACTTCATCTCTGTTTCTGTTTCATGTTCTTTCTCGTTTTTGTTTTTTTCAAAGAGGATGGTTTTCATGTTATTCATTCTTTTTTGCATATTTAATGAACTGTCTACAGTGCTGATGAAAAGTGATTGCACAGGATTCAGCAGTGGACTGACATCTGAAAAAGAAATAGCAGAAAGATGGCTGGATTTTAATTCCATCAGTGAAGTGATGAATTCAAATCAAGGAAATCAAATGCCTCCGTAGTACTTTGAGCCTTAATTTTGTCTGTTCTTCCCCCAAAGCTCGCACTGACAGCATAAATCTCACTTGGTGGAGTTTAAGGCCAAGGACAATATTGAATAACCAGGCGCGACAGAGTGACAGATTGATCCACCGTGAACGTGATACAGATGTAACCAGGCTATTCATCTCCTCACTGTCATTGTATTAAGATGCAAGGTGTGTTTCCCATGCCCCGGTAAATAAGCTTTTATTGCATCGAAGCCTCAGGGACTCATCTGAATATTTAAAATCTTTGGATGAATACACTGATTTAGTAGCTTTGAACATTCCCCTCATGCTGCTGATGAGAATTTATGAGAGTCGATTCAGTTGATCATCATTAATCTTTGAAATGACAGAAAAGAGATGTTGGGTGTTAGTGAAAAAAACTTGAAGAACGTCCATTAGGGTTTAATGATTATTAATATGTAGAGAAAGGAGACTATATCGGGAGAAAAATAGTTTTATTTTCAAACTTTTAATGGAAAACAAAAAGGTTTTAATCATCACAATATCATGGCAGTTTCCAAAAATGGCTCATTTTACATTTTAGTTTTACATTTTGAAAGTAAAGCTGTGGTTATAAACTCAATGTTCTGCACTCTGGCGTAGAATCAAAACATTTTCAGGCAAGGTGGGTTCAAAGGAATATCAAAACCTCAATCTATCATATACCTTGTATCTCTGAAAAACCCGCATGAACTGAGGTGGATATTGATCACGATACCAGCACACACCGAAACCCTGTGTGAGGTCAAGAAAAAAAGATCCATCAGAAGGTCCTCCAATTCCCACAATCCCCAGTTAACCCGAACATCAGCACAAAGTGAAGCCTCTCTCAAGGTCAGAGGAGACGCCTCTACCTACATAAATCATGAGAGAAGTGATCACAAGAAAAACGCGAATGCCCATAAGCGTCACTCAGCCTCGATGGGTAAGCATTTCTTTCCTCACAAAAGCATCCATCAGAGTTTTCTTCTTGGTTTTCTTTTTCTGTTTTTCATGATTCATCATGTTTCGTTTTCATGTTTGTTGCACGTTATCCTGTAAAGGTTGATCTGCAGACCTTTGCGCACAGATGTTTCTACATTGTGATCCTCTCTCTCTCTGCGTTTGTTCAGTATTAAAAACCGCTCCGAGTGAATATTCACCTCGCCATCAAAGTCTGGGTGACTGTCTTGAAAAGGAAAAAAACAAAACAAGCGAAATCCAAATGTATAAAATATAAAAATGCACTGTAGAAATGTTTGTTGAAATGGTTGCAGCTTCTTTCAGATAATTTCAATGCTTTTAAACTTCTTAAGTGACATTTTGTAATATCAACATTCATTGGGCAATTACACCCACTCATGTCTGGGCTTTAAAAGCAATCTTATAAGTTGCAAAAGAGAGAATCACTTGTTTTAGCAATTGTAGAGTGAAATGAAGACATACATTAATAGCATAATAATCCCATTTGCAGAATAAGGCGGGTAATATTCTTATTGTCAACAAATCCCATGAAAAGACCAAAAAGTGTGACTAAATAAAATAGTGTCCATCCTGGTATCCTGCTGTGCACTGGAACACTTTGATTTATTATGGTTTACTGTGGTTCACCTGCACCAGCTTCCACCCAGGAGAGAAGCTCAGCTGTGCACAGGGTATCTGCAGTTGTTTATACATATACATATATATATATATATATATATATATATATATATATATATATATATATATATATATATATATATATATATATATATACATATATATATACATACATACATACATATACATATGTATGTATATGTATATATATATACATATATATGTATATATATATATATATATATATGCATATGTTCACATATATATGTATATATATTATACATATATATGTATATATATATATATATATATATATATATATATATATGCATATGTTCACATATATATGTATATATATATACATATATATGTATATATATATATATATATATATATATGCATATGTTCACATATATGTATATATATATATATATATATATATATATATATATATATATATATATATATACTATATACATATATATGTATATATATATACATATATATGTGAACATATGCATATATATATATATATATATATATATATACATATATATGTATATATATATATACATATATATGTATATATATATATTATACATATATATGTGAACATATGCATATATATATATATATATATATATACATACATTCATACATATATACAGTACATACACATACATATATATATATATATATGTATATATATATATATATATACATATACATACATATATATATACATACACATATATATATATATACATATACATACATATATATATATATATATATATATATATATATATATATATGTATGTATATGTATATATATATATATATGCATATGTTCACATATATATGTATATATATATATACATATATATGTATATATATATATATATATATATACATATATATGTATATATATATATATATACATATATATGTGTGAATGTATGTATATATACATACACAGTATATGTATATATAAACAGACATATAGAATGACAAAGAGGAATAATCTCGAGCTTTGGTTGAACAGACGATACTTGTTAGTATCAATTCATTGTTAATATCTTTTAATGGGATGTGTTGGCACTAGAAACATATAGAATATCCCCATACGTGTCCTTTATCTTGAAGTACATTTACACATTTACAACACGGACATGATGCATTATAGAAAGCTCGTACTTCTTCTCCAGGCCTAAAAGGTTGTCCTAAAGGAGAGTAGATGTCTTTGAAGTTTCATGGCTTTTCTTCTCACGGGTTCACCCATCGGCACGTTGTACTCTACGTTTCTCACAAAGGCCCATTAGCAGTTTTTTTTTTCACAAGTCTTTGATGCACCTTTTGAGAGAAATGGCTAATTAAATAGTCAATACCTCTTGCAATTCCTGGAAATTTGCTTATTATTGATCCACCCTCAATCTCTCCTGCTGTGAACCAGATGCATTTCTCTATTGATCCCGCATCAGACTGTGCAGTGTACCGGCACAGTATTTTTAAATCTCAGGCTATTATGTATTGATTGCGAAAAACTTTTAATTTCTGCTCCAAAATACAGACAAGTTTAGTTTGAAGGGGAGTCATTTTCAGCTCAAAAACAGTATCAGACTGACAGGGGCATTAATTGTTACACTCATAATGGAAAATGTATTTGTTTCCATTAAATGTTCCCAGTTACTACCACAATACTCATGTTCTGCATTAGTACAAAGGGCATTTTTTTGGCTTGCTTGACTCCTTCATAATAAATCCTTTCCTTCGTCATCGCCAACATCATCACTATTCTGAGGGTGTTTGAAATGTTCCAAGTCAACTGCCACCTGTGTTAATTCATGCCAGATTTACAAGATTTCTATATATGGCTCCTACTTCAAGGTACACCCTTTGCGGTTTTGATACAGAGGTGCTTTGTTGTTAGGAAACGAGAGAAAAAAAGACCAAAAAACAAAAACACAAGTCTATTTCTGTCGAGCGACAACCCTCTGCAGTCTCGTTGATGTCAGAAGTTGAATTTACAAGACAAAGGCGGTGAGTGCACCGCCGACATGCTGCATCTCTCTCTTGACAGACGCATGAGAAATAAACGGTAGCAGCTCAAAAGAAAATGCACTTTCTGTGAGCCGAATTAAGACGTTTGCCAAGATGTCCGCCGTTTCCAAATGACAGTCTGGGCTTTGTCACTTTATTCTTTTTGTAGTATCTGTTAGTCAAGTTTACTAAATCTTTGGTCTCTATTTTGTTGTGATTTGTTTTTACTCGGCAGCATTTGTTTCACACTCAAATGTCGGCCACGTAAACAACTGCAGCATTTGTTAAGCTCACAGCAATAAAATCCAAGCGTCTCAAATGCATTCAGGTCATTTTACTTCACGTATTGTGATTGTAATTAGTCACTTGTCTTTAAATACACAGGTTTCAAGAACCTCTGCAGGAATTCTAGTTTTCTCATTTCCACCTTATTCCCATTCAGTATTCAAGTCAAGTCAGTATACGGTTGAACCGTAGAGTCAACATAAAGTAGTTTAACTTGTGTATATACGTAAAGTCCCTGTGTATGCCTATGTAATGAAGTTTTACAGAGCCTCAGCCATGAGTAGGACTTATGAATATGCATACTTTAAATCTGGGAGACTTCCAGGCTGTTTTGGGAATTTTCCAAGCAAAGGGTGTCGAGCCTCGCAATGTTGCTACTGCAGGGTAACTGATGGAGAGACACCTCTTAATTTATTCATAAGAAAACAAGCAAAGCTGCGATGAGATGAGAGGCATGAACGTCCACGTGTCTTCCTGCCGTCAGTCTCAGCAGGCGGTCACACAACCAGGTGGAAATTCACAGATATGACAATTATTATTTCTGATTACAGATCTGCAGTCTGCCATCGCTCCCAACTATCGCTGTAATGTTGAGATGCAGCTTTAGGTTTTGTCCAGTTATTGTATGTTGTGCAAAGGCTCTCGACAAGAAGACTTTTACTGCAACTCCAAAGCATTCTGTGTGTTTGTGTCTCATATTGGAAGTCTAAAGAAGTAGTCCCTAAAATGGTTATTCCTTCATTCACTCGTTCACTCGTACTCCCTTTATTATAGATACTCAATAAAAAACAGTAGTTTTACTTTTTACTCATTAGTGCATCTGTAGTGTTTTGAAGACATTTTTGACTTTCTGGAAAGAAGTGTTGATGTTTCTTAATTGTCATTTTTCAACGGTTTAAGCACAACAAATGGTTTTCAATGAACTCCCATTGTATTGGTGTGGAGGCAGACATCTCTGCATGACTACAGAGTCAATAAGGTAAATAAATTATGTTTTTGTTTTTAATTGATTGATTGATTATCAGAAACAGCATTTTAATGTTAAATTAAATAATTAATTATTATAATTTTCTTTTTAGAAGAAAATTGTTTTTAACCTGTACTTTTTAAAACTTCATATGTAAACAGTAAAGAAAAGGTCATGTTTGTGTTCAGACAGGAGGATCTGTCTCTCTCTCTCTCTCTCTCTCTGTCTCTCTCTCTCTGTCTATCTCTCTCTTGTCTCTCATCTTCTCTCTCTCTCTCTCTCTCTCACTGTCTTCCTCTCTCTCTCTCTCTCTCTCTCATCTCTGTCTCTCTCTCTCTGTCTCTCTCACACTCTCTCTCACTGTCTCTCTCTCTCTGTCTCACTCACTCTCTACTCTCTCTCCTTCTCTCTCTGTCTCTCTCTCATCTCCTCTCTCTTTCTCTCTCATCTCTGTGTCTCTCTCTCTCTCTCTCTCCTCTCTGTCTCTCTCTCTTGTCTCTCTCACATCTCTCTCACTCTCTCGCTCTCTGTCCAACTCACTCTCACAGCCGGAGCGTCCAGGGGAGGAAACGAGAGAGATCAGAGGAAATAGGAAAGAGAGAAGAGATAGAAGGAAGGCAAAGCGGATTGAAACTATAGACCACAGTAGTATGAGATCGCGCTGTCTCTCTCTCTCTTCTCTCTTCTCTCTCTCTCTCCTGTCTCTCTCTCTCTCTGTCTCTCTCTCGCCCTCTCTCCCTCTCTCCTCACTCTCTCTCACTCTCTCTGATTCTCTCTCTCTCTCTCTCTCTCTCTCTCTCTCTCTCCCTCTCTCTCTCTCTCTCTCCCTCTCTCTCTCTCTCTCTCTCGCTCTCTGCATATGTGACTGGTAGACTGTTGCTGATGCTGGGCCCGTGCAGGTGATAAATGACCAACAGTGGATAAAGTACACAGCAATAACCTCCAGGCAATCCGGAGCACACTCGGGTACGCGGCAGCAAATTTATCATTCAATTGTCAGAGGATTTGATCAAGTCTGTTTTCTCCCGTGTCTTTTGATTTATTTTACAATTTATAAAAGTCACTCTGTGTCAGCATTCAACAAGTGTCATTGCAGCCAATACACAGCAAACTTATGCGAGGCACAGGAAAAATCCTGGGACAAATCCACAGCGTAACGCTGACCCAACAATAGGACTCAGCATTTTGAAAATTCTATTCATTTTTGCAAATTGTAGAATTGTCATATCAGTCCACAGAGAAGCACGAGTGGTGCTGAGGCCAACAGTATGCTACAAACTAAACAAATGACCTCTCTCTCTCTCCTCTCTCTGCTCAGACGAGTGGAGTGCGTGGGTTTGGGCTGCGTGGTGTAGGAGGCACAAACCCTGCTGAGCCCCGTGGGCTATGCACACTCATCAGCGCATGGAGTGCACTTCACTATCTTGAACAGAATATACATGCTCCCCCATTACACAAATGGGTCTACAGCAGTGGAAAAGTTGTCTCAGCAAACCGCTTGTTTATTTCTCTCTGGCAGGCTAATTGTTAATCATTTTCTTTTTAATTGTGGTGGTGGGCCTGGCCTCTCAATCTACAGTGGCAGGCCTCCCAAGGCTCGCCCCGGCGTTAATGTGATGTTCAGTGTCATGCGTTTAGTCTTGCAGCGGCAGCCTGTCCCCCAGCAGCCACTGAGCACAGCATGAAGGCAGCCCTTGAGGGACATTACCAGGCCACCCCCTCGGATGTGTAATGTGTAAGGCGCTTCTCACTGGAGGCAGGGAGCCTGATTCTCCGTCTTGCCCATCTCTTGCCTCTCTCTCTCTGGGGGCTTGGCAGTGCCCATGTGGGGGTGGCAGTGATTGATGATGCCCACTCCGTTTAACACACTGTGGAAACCCAGCGGCAAATGGGGATCTACAGATACATTCTTCCATGCAAAGCTGCACAAACCCAGGGCTTGAGGAAGTCGGCGACGCTACAGCTGTGTCAGTGTGCGGGTTTACAAGTGCAGTAGATCATGTTGCCATCCTTCCTCATATAGATCATCCCTTTGAACATGTATCATCTAATATGACACATGTCAGGAGAGGGGTAACTAATGATTGAAAGAACTATATCACTCTTAAAGGCATAAAGACATGGAGCCTTCCATTTGAAATGCATTAAGTATGAAATGTAATGCATGAGTATAATGCTTGCACTGTTATTATGCAGTTATTGGACCATTATCACTCTATGTTCTCGTCCAGAGAAACTGCATTTGCGTTGCAGGCTACCACTTGTTCATTCTGTGGAAATGTGAACCCCCCCCCCCCCCATTTCCTCCACCAGTTTGATTTGACGTATTAATTCTAGTGCAGATGTGAATAACTTAAACATCCCAAATGTTCATGCAAAGGGGAGAAGTGGGTAGGAGGAAGTTATTTGTCGGTCTGGTGAAGTAGGAGGAAGTTCCATTTAATTGGATTTTGATGTGGCCCTGTTGTCATGGCACCCAGATCCCATCCTTACACAAGAACTTACGTGTACACGGCACGTGGGTCTGTGTGCGCGTGTAAGTGTGTTTGTATAGAAGACAGAAGAGCAAGTGAGGGACAAGGAGGAAGAGAAATGGAGACAGGGGGGTGAAATATCTGACACAGGAAATTATCTTCTATCAAGAGCTTTTATTGATGGAGGTATAGCCGGTAACATTGATTGAGAGAAATAAACGCGTTTGACCATTTGTCACAATGGACTCAGGCTGGTTAAGTGGCCACATATCCCTTCACCAGTGGCAAGTGAAATCGCAGCCAAGAGGTTTAGTGCATGTGTAATGAAGGGACACAAAGTCCATCTGCATCTCAGTCTGCTTTGATGCTTTGATGTGGCATGTGCTCTATCTCGATTTATTTCCAAAGGCGACTCCATAAAACCCCAGATTAGCAAGACACACATAATGTTTCTTTGCTGGATGTGGAGAGCAAACACAAAAGTCCTGAGCATATTTTTTAAAACCTTAATTAACTGGTGGAGAAAACATTTCCTATTTAAAGCAAGAATTTGAAAAAGTAATCATCCAGACAGTGACTACTGCAGTGTCTTGCTTCACTCCAATGCAAAGGTTTGGATTTCAAGTGCTTTGCTTAAGGGCATGTCATTGATAGTTTAAGTTATATTTCAACATTATTATTCGTATTTCTTAGAAGCAGTGTTGTCCAAAAGCATGGGCTCTGTTTGGCTTTAAACCAAACACGAAAATGTATAAATAAAGATGAAAGCCCTACTTTTTTTTTAAATGTTTTTTGGCCGAACAATCTTTGAACACTGACGTATTACCAATTTATGTTGTGGCTAACATGTTAGCAAACAGTTGCTTACTAACACATCCAGCAGACACGCAGAAACATTAGCATTTATTCTTGCAAGTGTAAGTCTGATACTCCGATCTGATCTAATACTCACTCACCTTTTGGATCTGTATTGGTCTCAAACTACTCCTGAGAAATATATCCGTCTCTTTTGCTGCAAAAAGCTGCAGCATGTTCACCGGCTAGTGTGTAAATGTGTCTGCTGTTTGGTACTGAGAAGGTAGCGTGCAGTGGGCTTATCAGGGCTTCACTGGAAACAGCTGTCTGCTGCAGCTAAAAGAAACACTGATGAGAGTTCTGAACATTAAATGGTGAAGTTGCGAGCCGTAAAACCAAAACAATGGGCTGAAAGACACTAAAATGTTCTGTACAGCTGAGGTGCACAGCAGAGTTGGGAGATAATTCTCTATGAGCGACCGCTTTCATATCAAACATATCAATTTGATTCTTTGTTGATATAGATCATTAACATTGATCAGTAGCATTTTAAATGTTACAGTCGGAGAATATATAAAGCAAAAAAAAGGTACATGAAATAAGTAGAAATACACATATACTGCGATTCTTTAAATTAAAACAGTCAATTAAATATTAATCATTTCCCCCACCCTGATTCTTCCAACCACTGGGAATTCAAACTTTCATGTTGCTTTTAATGTTTTTGCCCGTCTAATCTTCCCGCCACAGATTTGTTTGGTGAGGGCTTTTAAATCTAAGCTTTTAAATCTAATCAAAACAATTACATTTACAGTGGAAACGGCTTATATTGATCAAAAAGCATCGGACAGAATCATTCCTGGACAATCCTGTTCAAATCATTTGCTTATAGTAAGAATTAATTCCGCTTTAAGTTGATATTGATAGCCTACAATTTATTATCTGACATGTTTAAAAAATTAGAAATGCACTAAAACCACCAGCTGACTTCTGATGCTGTATGTGTGAACGGGACATTAATGTTTTAGGCTATAGTCTAATTATAATGTAAACTATACTGTGTGTACAGTACTGTACTGTATTTTAATTACACACAGTAATTGCCAATAACATTAAGTAAAAAGCGAAGCGATATTGTAAATATACACATGTCAATTAGATGTTAATCTGGATGAGAAAAAAAGAAATAAAAATGGGTTATAATAATAAATGACTGATCACTGAAAGAGGTTTCCACTGTATTGGGTTCCTGATTGATTAATAGCAAGTCGAAGTGACCAGAACACCGAACTTAACGTAGCTGTAAGCACAAAGCGAGGCGAGCGCTATCTCTCCTGAGAAAAAGAAAGCAGATTAAAGTAACTGATTCACTCCACAAACACTGTGTTGAATTAATTGCTGGTCCCAGTTCACAGAAACAGTCATTAGTCTATAAATCCGGCCGGTTGCCAAGGATGTTAAGAGTGACATAAGGCAAGATTAACCATCCATCCTCAGAAGTACCAAACTGAGCAACAGTTGAGTGTGAATGTAAACACTAATATTGACACGGGGAGCTCTTGTAGCTTAACTGTGCACAAGGGAGCTGTAGCCAATCCTCTCTCACACACATAAAGAGAAAAGACACTTTTTTTTGTTTTGAGGACGCCTTACATCATGAAAACAAGTACATCCTACTTTTAGCGAGTTGTTTGATTTCGAGTGGTGTTCCCAAAGCAGAGAGTAGACGTTCCTAAAATACTTTACAGGAGTGTTATGTAGAAACACCCTGTCGTGTGGAGGTAATAATAGAGGAGGCTTTCCCAAAATGAGACTGTGACACTGTTAATGGTGATGGCTTCAGACGCTCCTTGTCATTTTCATATCATAATATTACTTTTGGTTGGCAGATATCAGTAGATAGGTACATGTACTTTACTTCTCGTCTTTCTTTTTATGGGACATTTAACTTCTGCTCCACTACATTTCAGAGGGAGATATTTTTATTCCACTACAATTATTTGACAGCTTTAATTACTAGTTTATTGTTAATTTATTTTGGTGTTTAGGAGATATGATGTTTTGTTATACATTAAACTACACAAAATACTTTTAATTGGCATCTATTTATAATTATTTTAAGCAAAAATGTCAAACATTTCCTGATTCAAGCTTCACAAATGTGAGGATTTTAAATAATTAATATATAGATAAATAAATAAATAAATAGATTAAATAATCTTGGTTTGGACTATTGGTTGACCAAAAGTCACTTTGGCCTAATTGTGACAAAGATTTTCACTATTTTCCTAATTTTGACAAACCAAACAATCAATTCAGTAAACAGTAAAATCCTATTTTAATGCATGAGTAAAAATAGTCTAATGATTAATACTGTAAGTGCATTTTCCTTGTTAAACTTGTAACAGATTATTTTTAAGGTACTTGTACTTGCGTAATAAACAGAGGGTGAATACTTCCTCCTTCACTGATATCAAAAATAGATAAGGAAGCACCTCAGTGTAGTACTTAGATCCCGCAACAGTGCCGACGAGAATCTGGAGCATCCAAATTTAGTAGAACAAAATCCAGGGTTAATCACCCACAATGCAATGCACACACCCAAACATCTGTTTGAAAAGAGAGAGCACGGTGTCTCGCATTGGAAAATGCATTTGCTTCCTCAAAAACGGGAGGAAGAGTGAAATGACTTTCCAATCTCTGAGTGGAGAAGAGACATTAATTCTGTGTTCTGACCAAGCTGCAAGTGATGTCGGACGGGAGAGAAAAGCACAATGATGCTTTCTACAGGGCAGTGTTTTAGTGTTTTAAAATGCATAACCTATTCTTCCAAAATGGGCTGGCTTCTCATAACTCATTTGAGAAATGAATTGGTATATAAATAAATTCATAAAACATCTTAATTGCATTTGGTGCTGAAGAAAATCACACACACACAAGTTTGGCTAGGCTATATTAAGCTATGCTGGGCAAATGTTAACAAATGAATGCTTATTGCTGGCCCAGTGAGCTTAAGTGACTCGTAAAAGTCTCAAATATTTGGACTTCAAATCTATAAAACATGAACATTTGATGGTGCTTTGCAAAGCCACAGCTCTGTGGATAACCCTGCACTACAGAAAGCGCTTGGGGTTTCTAACCCAAGCAGACTTCCATTCTCCTCTACTGTTATGTAAACAGTTACATGAAAGTGCAGTTCTCTAAAGACGAGTTTTCCTGGCTTCTAAATTGTGAGTAAAATATTTTGGGCTGGATGCCTGCTAAGCTCCCGCTAATTGTGGAGGGTTACCTTGAAAATACTCTCACGTCACATTAAGTCTAACCAAAAAAACTTAAGACGGCATCCTATGGGAAGATCCGTGCACATTCATCTTTAACATATCTCAACTTTTGCTCCGAGGCTCTGAGGACCGACGGTGAAGAACAGACAGAGAGGAAAGACGAATGGCAAACGGAAAGAGAGGATTTGGAGGGAGAGAAGAGAGGACGAAGGGGCAGCTTACTGGGGAATAGGAGTATACTGTGAATGATTGATGAGCAGACAGGGCTGTTGGGTGCGTTTGCCAAGCAATAAAAATGGACTAATCCATCCTTTTCACTCCCTGAGGATCATAGCACCGTAGCCATCACAGAGTTAGTGGGATTTCTTTGGAACTTTCCAGTCTGTTCACTGACCAGTTTTCAAGAAGAGAAAAACAGTGGAGGAGTTAGTGCCAAATGGTATACACTGGAGTCTCTCCCTCACCTCCCTGTTTCAATCTCTCACCCTTTCTGCTGCTGCTGTCTGTCTGTCCCTTTTGTCTTTTTGGACGTGTCCCTCTGACTGTAGTAGCTCGGTTAATTTGCCAGGATCAATCTCCCCCCCCCCCACACTCATCTCCTGTGTCATTTCCCCCTTGACCACCAATTCTCACCCGTGTAATTTTCCCTCCAAACTCACCTTCATTCAAGCTGCATCCTGATTACCCTTTTCTCCCTCTTGTTACCAATTTCCCATCGGCTGCCGGTCTTTTTTTTTTTTTTTGCTAAACACAGAGTGACCCCTGTTGGTGGAGAATATACTTACAGGCAGTAATGGCACATCTTTCTCTTCTCTGGGGGCCATCAAGCGTGAAATCAGCCTGGCATTGGCTACACTGTGACAGACCCTCTGTCTCGGGGCCATATTTGCCCCCTGCTCTCCCGCCTCACTTGGGAAGTAGCACCAGTCAGCAGGTGGGGTTAGTCTCCTTGCTCCATGGGTCTCCACAATGTTTCCTCCCTCTCTTTTATAGCGACTGTACAGCTGACCAAGTCATTAAAAGGCTCTACAGTAAATCTTGTAGCTGGCAATCAGTGCCTCGACCTATTTTTCATTTTGTCTCTGGTACATTAGATAATGTGAATCTGAAGAAGTGTGTAGCGGTGGAACACGTCATCAAAATTCTTTACATCCAAAAGTAAAAGAACCTAAATATGTATTAGAAAGATATACTTAAAATGAAATCTACGTATTCGTTATGCACTATGGCCCCTTTCAGGGTCTTATACATTATATATAAATAGCATATTATTTCATTATTATTCATATTGTAAAGATAATAACAATAATAATAGCTTTAATAATAATAATAAATGTATTTTTTATAACATATTTCATGAAAAGATGCAAAACAAAACCAGATCACATGAAAAATAAAGAAACAAAGAATACAATAATCACAAGACAACTAAACGTTAATAATGATGCCAGTAAATTAACCCAAATTAAAAGCCAATTTAAAAAAGTTAGGTCTTTAATTTCTTTTGGATTTAATTGTAACTACTTTATATAGTGTTGGGTAGTTGTATCTATGACAAAGCATCAAGTAAGAAGTAACTAAGGTAAGATAAGATAAGGACAAATATAAGTACAAAACAAATAGATATTATTATTGATTTAAATAAATAAAAACATAAGAATAGAATAAAAATGTAATTTATAAAAGACCAACCAGAGCTGTACTAGTGAAAAACAGTTTCGAGCAAAGTGACACAGTGATAAGATACCAAACCAGAAAAGTATATAATATAGTATTACATAGTGTGGCATATAAAGTAATGGTGAAACGTACTGTATAGTATAAAAAAGCATATATTATAAGCATACTATAGTATAACATTAATGTAATGAGGTAAAAAGTACATTATTTCACACTGGAATGTAATAAAGAATAAGTGTAAAGTGGCATTAAATGTAAATAAGGACAAAAGTACAACTGCACTTAAAGCAATAGTTCCACATTTACACGAGTAGATAAGGCTACGGCTAGCAGCTGGTTAGCTCATGTGTTCATTCAAAAGCACCTCATTTATAAAGAATAAAAAGATTATGCCATTGATTTAAGAGCAAATGATTGGTTATAGTAGTAACGATTGAGTCAGTCTGTGTTTTTCTATTTCATCGTATACTGTAGGTCATTTACAGTGTAAATAAATCTATTAGCACACCCTCATCTTTCTTCAAACACATCTGTACAGATCACAACTGAGTGACTCATCCATCCTGAGACACTGGAGCTTCCCGAGAAACAAAGTTGATATCATTGTATTTATCCTGCCGTAGCTCTCGTAAGTCAAAACAGAGAGAAGTGAATCATCTTAAATTTGCTAAAACGCTTAAGTTATCACACAGCCGGCCGAGATTTCCTTTGAAATGTGGAGTGCTGGGCTGTCTGCAGTAAGTGAAGTGTAATTGGGTTTCAGTGTAGAAAAATGTCCCCAGTTTGACTTCAAGTTTAATTTGCGTCACAGTGGAAAGAACGAATAAGACGTATGCAGATGGGAACGTTAATATGAACTATGCTTTTCTCTTAGCTCTCATCGTTCACTAAAGGCATCGTGACATTGCAGGATCTGTAAAGAGGATTGAGCTGGAGGAGTGGAGTAGATGTTTGTTTGAACGAGGTGATGAGATGGATTGTGGAGAACTCTTGGTTTGTTTGGCGAACTCATGTACAACAGTTCTTCCATTAGGGAGGACATTACTCAAAGTTACACAATACAACTTATGTGATAGTGTACATGAAGGTGTGTTACTAAAGTGCTGATAACCGTAGTAAATAACATGATAATAACAACCTAATGGGTTCAGTTGGCAAGTTACACCTCGCTCGCCCCCTGCAGCCAATCACGCTCTGCTCAGACGACGTGTTTTGTCACCGGATGAGACCGGCTCCTCTCACACTCTCAATTACCTCACATGATTTATTTCAAATTTCATTTGATGAGACTGACCCTTCGCCCCCGCCACAGAGGAGACTGAGTTATAAACGTCAACCGTGAGATTTTGATTTAGGGAGATCCAAGTGATTAAAAGGTAATTGTTGAAATGTGTCAAGGTGGCTTGTTTAATTATGGCGAACGAGGCATTCATTTGGGCTCAGACTTTTTTTTTTTTTTTTTAAAGCGCGGCGGGAAACTAGCGCTGCGAGGCTCGCCTGTGGCGGCGCTGCTTTATTTACTCTGCAGAAGTCACAGTGATGACCCCTGGGGAAGATAATTAAGGTGGAATCAACATTTCATGCCATACGTGATGAGCATATCAAGACAATTATGCTCTTTAGAAAAGAGACGGGGAGCTTGAAGCAGGAGAAAATGCTGATAACCAGCGTTACGCAGGTTTAAATTGTGAGGTGTAACAGACGGTTTTGAGTATTCAGATGCGGCTTATCCCTAGGCTGCTGCTTATACGGGATAATTAGGTCCAATGTAGTAGCTGGAGGAGGTAGCTGGTGGAGTGGGAGTGCACAAATTCAATCAGCCTGTATTTCTTACTGTATTGTTAAGCACTTGAGATATTCCACCACTCAGCTCGTCAGTTCCTCCAGCTGCCACTGGGGAACCAACAGAACGCTCAACCCATCTCCTTTTCATTTGTCGGGCACATATTTATCGCCATCGATTTATCAGGTCATAGTCCTCCATTGGCATTAATGTATTCCATCATTTCCACTGTATTCAAGAAGAAGAGAAGCCACGAGGAGTTTTCTTGCCTCCCGCAAAGGTTTGAGTTGGATCACGATGAAGACCCCACAGGCCGTTTCTCTTTGCATAAGTATTCCTTTCTTGGCGTGCCAGTTACACAGCAGATACTCAAGCAAAGTTCCTTTTCATATGAACTGTTGCCCCTTTTCTCTGAGCACATTCGAGTATGAGTCAATAAAAACACACGGTGTCATTGAAGCACTCAACCAATAACCAGCATTTACAGACCTGCAGCTCTGGAAGCAGCGCCCCCTGCAGGCAGGGAGTAGAAGCCTACAAATGCTGTGTGTGTTTTTTACTGTGTTTTAATGTTTTAGTTTAGTTTTTTAGTTTAGTTTAGTAGTTTAAACTGGAACCAGATAATCTTTCGCCATATTTTCTGTAAAAAAAAAAAAAAAGGATTATTCGATTATCAAAATAGCTGCCGATTAATCTTCCGTCGATCGATTAATCGACTAATCGTTGCAGCTCTAGAATGTTTTCTGTTGAATACTGAGAAGAGATCGTGACATTGTGTAAAGAGCATTGAGCTGGAGGAGTGGAATAGATGTTTGTTTGAACAAGGTGATGAGATGGATTGTGGGGAGCTCCTGGTTTGTTTGGTGAACTCATGTACAACAGTTCTTCCATTAGGGAGGAAATTACTCGTTGCAGCTGTATAAAATATTTGCTGTTGAACACTGAGAAGAGTTCACAGTGTTACGAGTGCCTCTTCATGTCTTCTGTCTGCAAATTTGCGACATGAATTCTTTTTTTCCTCGTGCTCATTTTCGCACATTTCACTAATAAAAACAAACAGCTATACTTTGCATAAGCTTATGAGAGGATGTTTGGACTGTTCTGCGATGTGCAAGTGACAATCACTTCTGAAAGGTGATGATGTCACCACTTAATCTGAAGTAGGCCATGAATCACTTTGTGATAATTGCTGGTTTGAAGAGGTCCTAAAAACATTAAAAAAAATAAAACAATAAAGTATACACGGAGTCTGTGGTGTTGAATGTTTGAACTGCTGTTATTGAAATCGTGTCCACATCTGTTGTTTATTAGTAGAACTGTTAACTCTGGACAGGTGGGTATTTATTAGCTCTTAACGCCTAAATGCAGATATCAGGAAAATAGAAAAGAATTATAAATCACATTTAATAAATAGATGCTATTTTGTTTCAATGGCGTTAAAACTCAAACACACACACACACACACACACACACACACACACATTCAATATAATTGCAAAGCTAAATTATGGCGGCAGCCATGGGGAAATAAGAATTATTTTATGTGTGCTGTACTCATTTCACGCCTGATGGACTCTCACCTTTAACCAGGAATGTGCATGTCTTTCAATGCAGTTTCAGGCATGAGTCTTTTAAGAAATGAATAATGGAAGCATTCTCCCTTTTTAATTGGACATTGTTAGAATGACATATCAATCCTGCTGCAGAGATGCCCTTTCCATGTATACTGTAATTGAAACGTTCCCCATTCACCCCTCGCAGTCCCTCTATGCGGGAGATTGAGACTTGCTTATACAGTATCTTGCAAATCTGGAGCGCCTGCAGGATTGTTTATTGTTGACTCTGCTTTACTGAGCATCGTATCATTATATCATTTAATGTTTTATTTGTTTTCTGACTAATACGTTGATGCTCAATATGATTTATCCTTTCTCTCGATCTTCTGGGTCGTAAAGGCGTCTTGCGTAGAAACACGCTAATGTCCAATTCTCTTTGTATTCTCATTGATATTAGCGATGCTATTACTGTCGGTGATTCATCTGCCTTCGTAGCATTTGTTTTCTGCAATTTTACATTCCAAAAGCTCTGATTCCCATTAGCATTTTTGCAATTATCCAGAAATTCTATTAAAGTCCTTGGCAATGAAATGACAAGAAAGGATCACCCTATTAAGCCCCTGCGCTAAAAACAACATAATGTGCACGGTATTGTATGGTAATAATTTTCATTAGGAGAAAAAAAAAAACTGTGAATTACTACCTGTGTTTAACCACTCAAAATTGCATTTCAGGTATTCATGGCGTGAGGCTGACAAGCGAACTGAAGCGGAGCAAATAAAAACTGGCTGCTGCTGGATAAATGGCTGCATGTTTGGGTCATGATAAGGAAGAATTACATTTACACACATCACTGAGGAGTGAAAACAAAGCCTGGTGTGGGGTTAAAAGCTCTTTAAACTGTTGGGAAATAACCTAGCAGAAAACAAAAAGCATAATTCTTTCTCAGCGGTTTAAGCCTTTTTCCTCAGTGGAAGACGTAAGTGATTTAGAGCTCATCAAAATCACTCAGTATAGCCCCCAAAACGCACGTAGTAAAAAAGCATGATAGTGGTCTGCAGGATGGCTGAAGTACTGTATCAATCTTTTGTGTGGCGATCCTAATGGAGCCATTACAGAGTCAGATGTCATATCCAAAGAACTTCATTAACGATGACAAGGGGGATAAAACTCGTTTAACAGCACAACTGTCAGATTCTCCAGATTCTGTATCGTCCAATAGATTCCAGTCCATCCATGCATCTCTCCAGGAAGTCCGACCCACATCCGGCCTGCTCAATGTCAAACTGTCCTTCACACATTTGTATAATTAAAGTGGAAATGTGCAAGCAAATCGTAAAGAAGCAATTCCGAACTATGGCAGTAATAATAATGATGATAATGAAAACAGGAAATGGTGCTGAAAGGATTGTTCTCTTTGCCATTGAATCTAATAGGGAGTAAATATTCTGACTATTTTAGAGTGGAAATATGCTGCCCCATTTGTGTTGTGTCGATGTTACATCACGTCCTTTATGTGTTGCAACGTTTGTTAAAACTCCAAAAGCAAAGTGAAGAAAAACAAACAAAATTGAAAATAAACAATACAAAATGATAAAAATCAAACTTAAAAACTGATATTTCAATTAAATCGGTTTCTTTTAGAGTTAAAATATTTAATAACTAATGAATAATAATAATAATAATAATAATAATAATAATAATAATAGTAATACTAATAATACTACTAATAATAATAATAATAATAATAATAGTAATAATAATAATAATAATAATAATAATAGTATAGTAATAATAATAATATATTAATATAATAATAATAATAATAATAATAATAATAATAATAATAATAAATGTGACAAATATTTGCAGGTTCCAGCTTTTCAATTTCTTTTCTCATTTTCATATTATTATAAATTGAATATGTTTTGCTTTTGGACATGTGAGGACATCCCCCTGGGCTTCTACAGTATAGACCAAAGGAGGAATAAATTAATCAAGACGAAAATCAGCAGATTAATTAACAATAATAATTGTTAGTTGAATCTCTAGTTTATTTTCGTCAAAAGGTAAAAAGGCCAAAAGTGCAGCTTCAGTTCAGGCATACACCGAAGGACCAAAAAAAGGTCCTACTGTATATTTTCACAGCCGGTTGGCAGCTTGGCTCCTGAGAGCCCACTCCCACTGGGTGTGAATCAGAAATCTAACAGCTAATGGCAACAGTCACCCCATGGTAGCGCTACTGACAGCAAACTAATGCCCACACACACAGAGTGGAGCGCGAGGGCTGTCAACACCCCACCATGACCCTGTGGGTATAAACTGACACACACAAAAGACAGAAACAAAGAAAAATCAGCCCCCCAGTTGAAATGTATTTCACTTTCCAACACCTCTTAAGCCTTTTTACCACTTAGGATGGATTTCCCTCGTCAGTGTTTGTCCTCCGATAATTATAAGTGGGAGAGGGAGCGGGCAGTATATTATTATCAACTCTGGAAAAATAATTCAAGATTTAATTTCAGGCTCTCACAGTCGCAGTCATGGGCCATAAAATATGATTCACGTCATTTTCATACTCGCACCAGTCAGTAACGCCTCAAGCTCGGATGAAAATGTCTGTTTTTGTTTTATTTCTTCACATTTATTCAGGTCGCTGATGTTTTGGGGCAGATGTTGGCTTTGGCGCACGATAGTTTAAATTCTTTGTCTTGAAATCTTGAATCTTTCTCATGTACCGAATCTCAAATCTGTTTTGCTTCTGCTTCATTTTACAAATAGATGACGGTGTACTCGTCATCAGTACTCTGCAGCCTGTGAAAGTCTTCTGAGGCTCTGCAGAGGGCTGAAGTGGGAGAGTTATTTGGGTGCAGACTACACATTTTGTAACAGAAACCTTGTGTTGAAATCTAGTGGAAAGGAATTTGAAAGACTTTCACCAGGCAGGATGCCTCAAACCAAATGATAGTATCAGTTGCATTATGGGAAATGTATAGGATCCAGGGTTTTCGGTCTCTATTTCTTTTTTCGCTTGTAAATCCCCAAACTTTATGGATTAAATCCAGAGGTTATTATGCATCATAGCCTACTTTATATCACGAGAGCAGAAGTAATTAGAAGCTATAAGAATCTATTGTTTAACACCAACAAAGCTAGCGACCCTGCACGGTCTGTCATGAGACAAGCATTGATGTGAGTGAGGGAATCGCTGAACAGCTGCACTCACCAAGATGTAGCCGTATCTCCAACGTTCAGCAGCAGCGGCAAGCTGAACCAAGTGTGTGTTATCAGTATGCACGTTAAATAGCAACACTGAGCACCGCCAGCCAAGAACAGGAGTCCTGAGGGGAACAGACATCAAAGTAATCAACCGCCAAATGCAAGAAGAGAGAACAGTTGTCACACCAAAGAACGATTTCACCTTTCTTTACTTCTTCTCTATTAACATCACAACAAACACCATTATTCATTTTGTCGTTAAACATAATCCACCACCGTGATAAATCAATAACAACGATACAAGACTGCACAGGCGTCGGCTGAATCTATGTTGAGCGTCACACATGGCAGAATGCGAGACTGTCGTGATTCTCAATTTTGTTATGTAGTTATTTTTTCAGCGTTGCTGAACGATGATACAGTGCAGATATTGTGTGACTGAATCACCACATATGAGCGAAGCACTTCAGCAGAAACTCCAGCTTCTTTTCCCGAGATCCCAGCAGAGAGTGCATTAATCATCACAGTCTCCTTTCTAAGTGAAGACAGAGAGCAACAGCTGGGGGAGAGGAGCTCGGCTTTAAACAGTACAGACTGCAGGAGGTTCAGCCATCACTTCTTGTTGTGGATTCTGACATCAATAGTAATGAATACCTTGGAGCGTTGCCTGGCTGCCTGAGCATGAATTGCTATCACACATGAGGCCGGGCTTTGGAAGCGGTTTTGTTTGCGTGCCTTTGTGTGTGCTAGTGACCATGTCTGTGTTTGTCCATTTGCACTTGTAATGTGTGCACTTCTGTGTACCTGTGCGTCCTTGTGCATTGTTGTGAGTGTGCGCCTTTGCCGGGGCAGCTATGAGTAATATGCAGAATAGCAGGAAGGCCTAAATGACCTAAACTGACAGGAGCAATTAATCAGAACATTGTTGGTGCTCTTGGACGAGGCCGGGGCATCATGCTGAGGTTACACCTGCGAGGGCTGGAGCTGCACTATCCACGATTCAGTACACCTACGCACAAGGATCTTACAGCGATCTCTGGTCGACTGGACCGCATTTAATTCCAGCAAAGAAGCAAGTATGTGCGTGATTGTTGGTCTGTTAAAGGCTCAGTTCACAAGTAGTACAAAATATAATTTGTCATGAAGAAAAACACATAAAAAGATTGATTATCTCATTTGTGCAAACAAAATAAAATATCTTTATTACATGTAAATAAGAGGCGGACATAGTCACTGTGATGTCACCCATTGGTTAAAGGTTTTGAAGCCTCGACTTTGGCGTTTTGACTTTTGCCATAGTGACACGAGAGGCTGCAGCGAAGTGCAACCGAGCGCTAAAGAAGACGTTTTTAGGCGACCAAAATGTTACCAATTACTAAAAACACACAGCAAATGGGTTAGAGTTGTAAGACGGAAAATAAGGAGCGCACCCAGACCGGACATCATCCCTCCACCGGGAAGGCCATTCCAGAGTTCTTCTGCTCTGAGGATCGAGGATCCTTGAGACCCTCCTTCGATCGAACTGATCTAAAACTGCGTCACGACATGCGCAGCACTTTTATGTCAAAGTGGACAGACATATAACATAATAAATAATTTGTCCAAAGCTTTGTATATTAGGAGACTGTAAGGTGCTTGATTGGACCCAGTTATGATTGTAAGGCAAATCTTTCTCAGGAACAGGAAGACGCCTCGCTCGCCTCCTTTTCAGGGCTGAATGACTGAATGAGGAAAATAGCTGCATATGAAATAATGTCATATAGGATGCAGGACAGACATCTCTATCTTCTATAAAGTGTCATTGTTAAGACTGATTTTGATTACTATGCGACTGATGAGAGTGTCTTTTTATTTGATTGTGATTGTCATGAATTAAATCTATGTACTATAGCTTTATAGGTAAGACACTCTATATGCAGGTTGCCCCCTCTTGTTTCCGGGTGGCGATCGGGAGTTTGATTTATAATATAACGTATCAAAAAACGGAACATCAGCACTGATTGGGAGTCGTGTTTCCGTCCACCTGATGAGTGAAGTCCAATATTCACTCTTTTTAGATCTGTTTTGGTCTCCACCAACACATGAGGGAGATATCTGACTCTTCAGCCGCTAAATTCTCCACTACGTTATAACCAGCTGGTTACTAATTGTGTCTGTCAGCCATTGGGTGCTGGCAGGTATAAAATACAATAGGTTTTGTAGAGCTTTTTTTAATTTAAAAACCAAAATAAAGAGTTAAAAGACACTAAAACGCTCCAGAGAACTGCAGAGTTGGGTGATATTTCTTATTTTTCTTTATAAGGTACCCTTTTCACATAATACATAGTTATTTTATCCATTGTTAAAATGAAAAATGCTGATTGTAGCAGCTTTAAACACATTTTACTAGTTTATCTTTCAGTCCCTGTGTTTGGCAGGAAGGCAAGATGTGAGAATATGGAGATATAGAATAAATAACATTTTAAAGAGGCACGAAATACACTTTCTTCTTGGATTGCTGGTCAGTAAGAAGGTGGAAAAAGCACTCAAATGCAGAGAAAGTATAACAAAATAGTGCATGTGATGTCTAGATAGATGGAAATGCTTCAACAGTATATCTCAGTGGACTGCAGTAGTCTCTAAATTGCAATCACATCCTGCTCAGGGAATTCAGTTGTCACTAATCAAAGCAAATGTAATTAAACATAGACTTAAAACCCGGGCCCTCTCCATTCTGCTGCTCTTTTGTCCGATCTTCTCCGATCAATCAATGCTTCAGCCACGCAGCTTCAATGCGTTACCTTCTCTCCGCCCGCACACAATGCCAGGAGGTCCTTGCTTGCTGATCTATGTAGGACAAGCAGTGGCGTGTCTAAAGTAATAAATGAACAAGATGAATGTGGGGGATATGTTCATTTGAAAGCTCTTGTCACTGAGGGTTTGTCGTCCGGCTGCACAAAGGGTGGAGCCGTCCTGCCTGATTTACTTTAGATTCAAACCATGGCTAAATTGGAAATCGTGAATCACTCTGACACCATTGGCGCAAGATGGATTACTCCAGTTAAAGGGCTGCCTTTTCTTTACTTTGGTCCTTTTTTTTTTTAAAGAAATCATACAAAAATTATTTTTTTCTGACAGACGGCTGACTAAAGGAATAGCAAAGGGAGGCTACCACTGAGGCACTACAAAGCTGGATTTATCAGCGCTGCACTATCCCAGCTACATCCACAAGCTCTCAGCAGCACAATGAGCCTGGCTGAATATTTGATCAACTGTCTCGGGTTTAACAAGCCTTGCCAAACTACACCTGCCTGGAGGAAAAAGATATGCCTTTGAGCGGGGCAATGCCTCCCCTCAAGATGTTAAGGAAATAAGCGTTTGATGTTCACAATACCCAAATCTGCACTAATCTCATCCGATCTTGGGCACTTGGATTGTCAGCAAGGTTCCAGATTCGCATTGCTGAACAATAGCTCTCTGGATGCCAATGATGCTGCTTTCCAATATAATCGAGCCATAAATTACAAAACAATACACTCAACCACAGCCCCACTGTATGCAAAATGGAGTGTTTGCAGATTGGATTCAATAAAATGCAATATAACTGTCCTTCATGAAAACTCACGTGTGTATGCTCTCTGTGTCTTTCTCTCTGAGGTCTGAGGTTGAATGTATGTATGTGTGTGTGTGTGTGTGTGTGTATATATTCACCTCAACTCATCGTTGCTGGCTGCAGCTCATTGCCCTGCTGTAATATCAGGCCTTGCAGACACCTGGGACCACTGGTGTGGCCCTCAGAGGAGGCAACCGCCTGGCAACCGGCCCTGATTACTTTCTCCATTCTCCGGAACTCAACTCTGTATATGTCATTAACCAGCTGCACGCGGTGTGATCCCAACTCGACCGTGCCATTAACCCTGTACACAAAGGGTTGTTTACAAATACGCGCACACACACACACACACACACACACAGGAGACAGAACTTCACAGCTTAACCACAAGCCTACTGAAGCCACAACCACCTGCAGACCAACGTCTTCCATTATTTCTCCTGCGGGAGCTGTACAGAGGGTTAACGTGAAGCAAGGGTGACATCTAGTGGGACGATTATAGAACAATCAGACATGAGGTGTTACATGTAAACAGTCGTGGTGTTTCCTGTATGTACAGTAAGGTCTTGCATAACCCAGTTTGATAGATCGTTACAAGCAAAAGTACTAAAAAGTATGAAGTATGAAGTATCTAGTATGCAAAGTAGCCCCTTATTATATGTCATATCAATGGGTTGTTAATATTAATAACTCATTATTGTGTGTTGTAAGTCTTCCATGTCTGCCGTGACCTTGTTTATCTCTGGGAGGAGCCACTTCTGTCCTTTTATACCCTCAAAATGTGTTTGTACTTTCAGGAGTTAACTACACAAAAGATGTCAAACAAGTAGCGTAACTACTAGTTCTACCAGCAAGCTCCTGCACAATGTAGTTCAACGACTAATTTAATTACATGCAGTGCACTTCTCCCGAACACCACTTATGACTAATTCCAGAGTTTAACTGATGCATTGTTTGTGTTATTATTTTATTTAAGAGCCAATGAGAATTGAGAGTTTGATGATTAAGATGAGAAAATACATGTAATTGTTCTCTTATGTCATACATGTCTCTCTGTCTGTGTAATTAACACAAGTTAAAGGGGAAGTTCTTCAGAATAAAGTCCCTCGCTCACCGATACTTCCTCTTTAATTAGGTAACACCTAACACATTACGTAAGCAGCTTTTTGAAGAAGTGGCTTATTTTGTGCTTTGTAGTCCGGGCTATAAAAATACATGTTTTATTTGTTGATCATATGTTTTTTAAATAAAATAATGTCTGTCGAGGGTTTGTTTCAAGTTTAAAGTAGCATAAAATGAAGGCCTACCTCAAAATACTTGAATACATGTATTAAGTTACATGTAACAAACAACATTTAAATTATTTTATACGAATGCTTCTTTGTTTTAGGATTTGTGTCTGTCAGAATATTAGTAAAGTTTATGTCCTTTTAATGGAAACTAATATAAGTATTATGCTCTTTCTTTCAGAGATTGCAGTATTTGTGATTCACTTTTACACAAAATCAGAATACATTGTAAAATGCATGGGTGAGGTGGATTTGTGTTGCTTTACCCTGAAACCACACGGGGGCGTCTTGTCCTAGAAATGTTTTTCTTTCCTAATATAAAAAGTAGGAGAGGAGATCCACTGATATTCATTCATATAAGAGTAAGGTTGCTCTAAAAAATAAATGATGGCATTGTTCCACTCTTATATTTTGACCGAAACTAAATGAGTCTCCTCATTGCATCATAAACAGGTCAATTAAAAACAAAACAACTATTATTAGCATTATACTTCCCAAGTATAGCCATAATATGTGCAATTACATCTATCTTTTTGTAATCATTAAATTATAAAATGTAGATTTTATTAAAATGTATCTACAATGCTTCAATATAGCAAACAAATAATTTAATGTCATGCTTTCATTTCCACTGTTTTCTGTAAATCGCTTTAATAATGGGGAAATTAAGAATACATCCGCACAGACACACAAAGAAGGGGAAGATAATAACTGGTGTAGTATAGCGTGGCTGATTGGCAGCCAAGGGAAAATGAGCTCAGTATCTTATCTCTGATTTATGCAAATGTTTCGTGGCTCAGCATGCCTCCGTCAGCAGGAGGAACGGGGAAGAAATCATTTCCAAGAGGGGAGGCGCTACAAAAGTCTGAACCGTGTCAAAGTTACTGTACCTCGAAACATTAATAGAACCATTGAGTAACTTCTGCAAACAAAACGGAGCACGAGGAGAAAAGGCACGAGCAGTGAGGGTGAGTTGTCTTGTTTCCTCTGTGGGGACATTTGTTGACGAGAAATGAGCTGTTCCCTAACCTGCCGGCCTGTTAGCGGTGGAAATGTCCCGTTGGAAACTTACCTGAGTCCGGTAGGTGTCCTCAAGAGGGGTGTTTATGAGTCGTTAAGGTTACAGAACTTAGCCTGCATGGGCTACAGTGAAGACAGTTTCTTACTTCACTTCAGCTGTCTTTATTGCCTATATAAGGAGCACGCGCCTCTTTTACCCGACACTGTGTTGGTAGTCGAGGAGTCTTTTTTTTTTATTATTTAACCCCTCATACTAAGAAGGGATACAAAAGTTTTATAGGCTTATAAAGTATATCATTTATGAAAGTACTTCAAATGGAGGCACGTTTAGTTTTAATAACTAACAAGAATGTTCATTACAGATTCATCTGGTTAAATGTTCATCACAGTATCCCAGAACCCAAGCTAACATCATTAAATGTCTTGGTTTTGTTCATTCTAATAGTCAAAAACCCAAAATATTAAATTAACTATCATTTAAGCAACACATTTTTAGGGCATTTTTTGCATTAAAATGACGATTGACTACTTGTGTCTTGTGGATATAGAAATGTAGAGTTTCCAAAGATAGCTTTCCAAACATGCCAGGCAGAATTTTTGGGTAATATTTGTAAAATGATACAAAAGGGAAACTGGATGTTAAAAGGTTAAATCATGTCAAATAAACATGTATTCCTAATTAAATGCCATTTCCCCTCAATCAGTCGATGAATCCCGCTGAGGCTGTGAAACACGTCTTCCTCGCTACTGATAAGAAGCCCAGATGCTCTAGGATGGATCAGGCATTTCCCAGCGAGAGCTCAGCGTCCGACCTGTTCGACCCGGACAGTGAGGAGCTCCAGCTCGGTGTGGACTTCTTTAAGAAACTGGGTTACTCCTCCGCAGAGGTCAAGGCTGCTCTGAGCAAGCTGGGCCTGAGCACAGACACAAACTCGGTGCTGGGAGAGCTGGTTCGGAGCAGGACCGGTGCTGCACCGTGCATGTTCAGTTCTGACAGTGACGAGAGGAGCACAGCCCAAAAGGACCCTCTGCTGCCTGCCAGCTGGGCTTTTGGACCCTGCAGAATCACACCGCGACTAGCGGACCAAAAAAACACAGAATTGAGGCCGATTGTTATTGACGGCAGCAATGTTGCCATGAGGTAATCTCGATTATTTACTTAAATCATAATTTACAACTTTCATTGCTTTGAACTACGAACAGTACAAATAAAGCCACATAACAACCAAAGTGTTGTCTACTCGAGAACAGTGAAATAACAATTTTGAAATGCCATCAATCATTCAGGTTGTCATTCTCCTCTGACCCTGAAACATGCATTGTTGTAGCACTTTGAAAAGGGCGTTTACCACCCTGCCTGTGCATGTTTCTGCAAATATCCACTGCTACAATATGCAAATTCTAAACACACACCTCAAACTCTCCACTTTTCAATAGATATGAATAGTATAACAGGAAGTTCACTTTGAGTGATCGCTAAGAGGGAAAGTACACTCAAAGAGAACATTTGCAGATCAGTGGAATTCCTTTACATTTAAGTAATAGTAGTCAAATGATCTGAAATCATCTCCTCTTTTTTTTTACAGTCATGGCAACAAGGAAGTGTTCTCATGTCGAGGCATCCAGCTCGCAGTCAACTTCTTCTTGGACAGAGGTCATAATACTATTACTGTGTTTGTTCCCACTTGGCGCAAAGAGCAGCCCAGACCTGATGCCCCCATAACAGGTGAGGATACAAGAAGTGTACGACCAATAAGACAGATGGTACTGATGTTCATTTAGCCACACAAACACTTCCCAGGCCAAGCAAAAACAAACTCATCGGCTAAGCCATGACCAAGTTTTATTCATTCTTGACAAACGAAATTTCATTTGAATTGTACATTGTATAATCTCGAAATGACAATAAAGTTTTTTGATTGATTGATTGCAATCATAAGCTTGAGTGGCCAGAAGGTCAGCCAGGCTAACGAGCTCACGTTTATAAGTTAATATCCACTGGACTTCACGCTATTAGCATACAGGAGATCGCATCACTGTTCACAAGGCCCAACATTCAGCGCTGATTCTGACTCTACTAGCTTAACGAGCTACTAGCTTAATGCAATAGCTCAACGGCCTATTATTTTACTGAGTATGAAAGAGTTTACGCAATCGTTGAATATGCTTTAACAAGGAAGTAACACACTGTGCAATACGTCTGAGCTGACAACTCTGTGAGGGGAGCTCTACTGATAAAAGTTACTGATTCGCTCGGTGACAATAGTGATTCAGTCTTCTTTAACTTTGAAACTGAACATCCCTTAGAGGCAGTAAAAGAAATTCATGAATTCTCTTCACCTAGCCGACAAGACCTTACAAAGGGTTAAATACTGGCGTTGTGGATCTAGGCTGGTTGCCAGTATGCATTGCTTTTATCATTCTTCTCAAGTCAAATGCATGTGTGAGAGAATACGTGAGAGAATACATGAGAGTCACGGCCCGTGCTGTGCGGTCTAGTCCAACAGGATGTACAGTGATCGCTCACCACCGGTTAGCTTAGCTTAGTACCAAGACTATTCAATTATTTTACAAGGGGGGGTTTCTCCTTTCTCTATTTATTTTCCTGGCTGGGAGCAGTAACTCCCAACACATAAACATTGAAAAAACGTGTAGATGAATTGTCGTTTTAACACTCTGTTTTGTGTCTTTTGTTAGCTTAAACAAACAAGATAAGATGTTTTGATTAGTGAGCTTTAGAGGTGTTGGTAGGAGTGTTATGCAAATTTTCCAAAAATGTTTAACTCTTCCTTTAAGTTGCCATAAATCAGTGGTTATGACGACTCCTCTGAAACTGGCGCTATAGGTGTGCATATTCCTGCGTCTGTGAATCAATACCGCAGTAGCCATGAGCTATTATTTCAATGTTGTCTTAAGGCACAACTACTGAACTCATGCCAAAGCCATGAGCAACACAAAATTGTGAAACAGAGGTTTACCCAATTGGTTACAAAGTTATGTTTTCAAATGAAGCGTAGACAATAGCAATATATAAAGAGTGGAACATCCTTTTAAAACCGTGTGACTCTCATGATTTACTAACTGGGTGGAGCAATCCAAAGGTTCTATTTTCAATCCAAGAACAAGGAAGTAAAATTCAGACAACAGTCATTCCTGGAAAAGCCCCAACAGGAAGTACAGATGTGTTTTTTCTTCCACACCTAGTCCAACAGTCATCTTCAGCAAGAGCTTAAGTGAAGACATGAGAGGTACTTTGTGCCTTGTATTGTTTGTGTGCATTGTCTGTTAAGCAGTAGATCAGCCAAACAAAACGCTTAGCATTCATGTAACCTGTTCATTCATACAGATGTCACAGTGTATTTCACTTCTAACTTGCGTAACAAGCACCTGCAGTGTACGTGTTCAGGTGCTACTTTGTCTGATGTCTTTTGTTTTTGATTGCTTGGGCTTTTTTTAAATCTTTTGTATCTTGAACGTGCGCTTCTGGATCATGGCACAAATGTGTGTCGTGTTAAATAACAAAGCTGTTCCCTTTTATATACAACTCTCAACACAAGTATCACCTCTACACTATCCCTCCACAGCCATGTGACTCGTGATTGTTTGCACTTTCAGATCAACACGTCCTGATGGACCTTGAAAAACGGAAAATAGTGGTCTTCACTCCATCGCGCCGCGTTGGTGGTAAGCGTGTGGTTTGCTATGATGACCGCTTTATCGTCAAGGTGGCGTATGAGTCCGATGGAGTGATCGTATCCAATGACACCTACCGTGACCTCCAGGGAGAAAGACCCGAGTGGAAGAAATGCATCGAGGAGAGGCTCCTCATGTTCTCCTTTGTCAATGACAAGTAAGCAAATAGCTTTTCTACCTGAGCATGTGAGGTCACATGAATGCTGTTTAACGTAGTTCCAGAGGGCATGTTGCAGCTCGGAGGTGTAATTACATGTAACAATGTATGTAGTAAAGAATCAGTAATTTATGTGATTCTTTTTTGTCCAGGTTCATGCCCCCGGATGACCCTCTGGGTCGCCATGGCCCCAGTCTTGACAACTTCCTTCGGAAAAAGCCTCTGCCTACAGAGCAAAAGAGGCAGCTCTGTCCCTACGGTAAGATAAGCACAGAGCTCCAGTCGTTTAGAGGTTCTGGACAAGGAAGTAAACTGGATCCCCAAATGAGATGATCTTTAACTGTTGTGCGTGTCCCTTCTTGTTTTCCTCAGACAAAAAGTGCACTTATGGAATCAAATGTAAGTTCTACCATCCAGAGCGGTCAAACCAGTCCTACCTGTCCTTGGCTGATGAATTGAGGGAAAAAGCCCAGATTTCTACTGTAAAAGAAGAAAGAAATGCCAGATTATCACCCAGACAGCCTCAGTCTGATCCTTCTCACAATGCCTTTCCCCATCCTCAAGACTCTAACACAGAGCACACAAGAGACCAGCAAAGTTCTTCACATCCCAGTCAGGTTCGTGAGAATACACAGCTGTACTGGGAGGACCCTAGAAAAAGTCCTAATCATAATCCCTGTCCTGTAACAGGAAGCCAGTGTCAGACAGAGTGGCCTGGGCTGCACTCCATGCCCAGTCATTACTATGCCAACATCTCTCACGAGTACCTGGATTCTGGCTTTGGCTCTTATGACAGTCAGTACTCTGACTTTTCTCATTGCCTCAGCAACTCCCACAGGCTCAGGCCCCAGCAGCTGAATGCCCTCGCTGGACCCAGACATGCCCCAGTGCATTTAGAGAACAAAAACACCAGCCAGCCTTGCAGCTGCTGTTCCCGCGTAGTGCCCTCGACAGTTTACCAGCAGCATCATGGAAACCCGGACTCCAAGGGTCAACCCAAGTACGACAGCTACCCTCCTCGCATGTTCCCGCCGGGTGTGCCACACCAAAACAGCCTCCCCACTCATCTCCATTACAGTGGATCCCCGCATCATCAGCAAAATTACTGGTCAGATCCATTTCAGGGGATGCCCCAAGCCCGGACATCATGTAGCGTCCCCTCTTCGGCCCACTCCTCAAACTCCCCCAGCTGCTCTTACAAAGGCCAGCAGTACCAGTCCTGGGGCCCACAGCATGCATCGCCCACTGCGTTTGACCCACAAAGGTTAGAGCTCCGCAAGAAGCTGCAGGCCATCTTCAACCCGCATCAGGTGGATACAGTCATGGAAATGTTCCCACATGTGATGAATGCGGAGAAACTGGCTGCAGAGATCCTCAACCTGAAGGCTCAGAGGGGGATATTCTGATCATTTCTTTGATGATAATCTTCTCGTTTGCATCCTGTTCAGTCAGAACTAACATCTCTATCACAGCAAACAAGGAATCTCTTGAGAAGCTTGATAGTATATAACTGAGATGTTTCATTCTGTGTAATGTGCCATTACAGAAGAGCGGTGTGCCTTTATATTTATGTACGGTTAAGACAATCTCTTCTATGCATTTGTTTGACATTGTAGTCAAATGTTTGGATGGAAAGTGCCTCTAGACCAAAAATAGCTATAACTAGAGTTTCTAGAGTTTTGACTGTTGATGCATATTGTGTCAAATGTTATATATTTTAATCGTTTAAAATAAGACATTTCTGTACAAGTGTTATTATTTTATTTGACTATTGACTATATCTCACTGTATTTCACCAGAGCAGTGTCTTTGTCAACATTATCTCTGTGAGGTGTAGCTACATATTTCCATAAACTGTGGCCGCCCAATGCATTCAGTTGGTGTCAATCCAGAGGATCCAGTCACCAAAATGGTATTTATAATAAATCATAATCTAACAAGGAAACTAAGAAGATAGCTTTTATGAAAGCAAAAGGAAGTACCTGTTGTGTCAACACCCTTTCTTGTAAATCGGCATCAGTTTCATGAAACGATCTCGGAACAAGTGTTGTTGTTGTAACTCAACACGTGTATTTGGGTCACTGTGCAATTTAAAAAACGGTGGAATTGTGTTCTCATGAACAAGCAGGTGTATGTTCTCTTAGAAAATCACTGTACAATAAATTCATAGCAAGCATGCTATATAAATAAATGCTTTAAAATAAAAATAAGTCTCGTGTGTCAGATGTGTGTCTTCTAGCGTGCTGTCCTGCTCTTTTTTGAGCTTGGCTAATGCAACTGTAAATATGTCTTCAAAGTTTATCAGGAACTTAGTGTTGGCAATCACTTTCGCTTACATCATACCCTATTGCTTAGGATTCCTAACAAATCCCCTTACTAAACTTCACAAGTACGTCTCCTACACACAGACCTGTCTACTACAACCATTCTTCTGAAAAATAGGGTTTTATAAACTAAGAAATGTTCTACTCTGCAGCTAATGTTGTGTGTGTGTGTGTGTGTGTGTGTGTGTGTGTGCTCAAGTGACAGACTTGCATCATTTGAACAAAGTTTACGACTATACTAAAGTGACTCAGTTTAGCTCGACAAATACACACAGACTTTCTCTATCGCACCACTCTCAGGATGGATTTTGGTAAACGCATTCACGGTCCCTAGAAAAGGAACAACCCCTTTGATCCCCTGAATACATTGGTTTATGACTAAATACCTGAAGAACTAGTTAGCATGCTTACACACTGAACCTGGGTAAACACACCTACTTAATGATGACATCCTGTTATCATTGTGAGCAGGATTGAGCATTAAGCTTAAGGCAAGGAACACATTTTATGCACAGTGCTCAATTAGTTTTTAACACCTAAAACCTTTGATTTTCACTGAAGTGTCAGTGAATCTGACCTTGTACTTGAAATTCAGCATTTCTCAGACCGTGTTTTGCCTGTTTTGTGAGACGACGAAAACAACACCTACTTTTTGCGACTCCAACATTCAACTCTCACAACAGAACGATTTGATGAGGTGTTTTTATTGGGAATAACAGACGAGACAGTACACACTTTAACGTAAATACTTTGATACAAAGATTTAGCTCATTGTAATAACTTATCAAACCTATTGTGCATTCTGTGGGGCCTCTTTCCATGCACACAGATGGGTGGCTCTACAGTGACAGCAGTCAACACTTCTGCTGTCACTCCCAGGCCATCAGTAGTTTGTGGAATGGTACAAAGGCGCCAAAGCCAGGCTTGCTTCAAAGGACAGAAACAGAAATATTAAAAATATTATATGATGTTTTAATGTGATTGATTGAAAAATGCAGAACACAAATGTGGATACAATACTAGAATTGATCTGGATTATCGCAATAAAGACTTATTTCCATAAATCATAAGAACAGAAAAGGCCTATAGAAGTGGTTTTAAAGATATTAATGTACCTATGTGTAGGATACAATAGTTTATGTGCTTATTGTATTTCACTATCGGGTTTATGAAGAAAATAATACATTTAAGCCCCGTTTCCGTGAACCACGAGTCAAATGTTTATTGCTAGAGGCAAATAAGTGCACACCTCACATTTCAACATCATGTATCAGCTTCTGAAATGATGTCATGATGATTTGATGTTGACAAGTTTACCACAAGTGCACATGATTTGCTAAAGTGTATCTGGAGGCAGTTAAATACCGAAGGGCTGCAGGGTTTTGCCTTGATTAAAGAGAGGCAGATTATTTTGTAATATTTTAATACTAAACGATCCTGATAGAACATTACGTTTATTGTACTGTATTAAATCTGCAGAGTGATATCTGAGTGGCTCAGTGGTAGACATGTCGAGTAACACACCCCGACACGCATTGAGAAGCTACGTGTTGCTTGTGTTCACACAGTAAGCAAATGAGATCAGTTACCATTCAAAGTAGCTGTGTCCCCTGTGGCTGCCATCATGCAATCCGTGATCAGGTGTCTGCAGCTCCACCCCGAGGTGGAGATCTGCCTCCCCCTGCAGGTGGCCCAGGAAACGAATCGCTCCCGTGCTGATCCGTCCAGATGGCAGCATGATCCTGACCCGGTGACCCAGCTCCAGGTCCATGGGGGAATGAGGTACAAAAACCCGGTGAGGCCCTTTAGACGTCCTCCATGACCTCACACTGGAGGACGAGAGGGTTCAGTCAGCAAAAGAAAAAGTGTAATGCAATTAAACAAAAGATGTATCAGGTGTTAATTAGGGAACTTTAGCGTTCACTGTCTCTGTGCTATGATAAGCTGACTGGAGCTGCTGCAGCTTCATATGTGCCGTACAGATGTGAGAAGGGTCAACCTTCTCCTCTTACTCAGGTCGAACTATTCCTCTATAAAGCTGCACCTGCTGGCTGAAGATGAGGACGAGGAAGGTCTGGAGCTCAGTGCCGATGACGAGGATAACTGGCCGCCTGTTAAACTGCTTGCGAAAGTGTTGGACCCCTCGGACTCTCTGTGTTGGTACATCATTCTTGATACACCTCCTGTTAATTACAGAAGTTGACATCGTTATTGAATTTTAAAAGTATGCGTGTATAAAAGCGTCTGAATGAACTCAGTGTGTATTACTGTCATTTACTTGAACACTCGTCAAATGCTTCTCCATTGTCCCCCCCTGACTCCCCCTGCTCATCACACCCGGCCGCTCTCACCAACACGGCCTGAGCAACCAGCTAAGGAAGAGAGACAAGTTATCGGTGGTGTAAAGTGACAAAGAACATTTACTCAAGTACACACACACACACACACACACACAGACACACACATTCACCAGCACACCTGATTACTCAGCTCTTCCTGCTTTCTCATCAGCTCCGTAAACTTCTTTTCCCATGATGCTTTCTCGAAGGCGACCCTGGTCTTGAGTGACAGTATCTCTTGCTCGGTTTTGGAAAGTCTTTTATGAAGGGTAGTCGCACGGTCAGGGCTCCCTGGTATGGCTACATTCCCTTTACTTTCAGAACCTGACAAATAAAGACAAATCAGGTCAACACATCATATCTGTACTAACACATGTGCTGAGGAGATGTATAGTACGATGCAGATAGACGTCTGGCTTCACTAACTATAAGACAATACAGCGTGTTGTTGATTTGCATTAACCCTGATTTACTGTATTCTAATCCATCATAACAATTGTAGAACACACCAGCATCTCTGAATATATTTAAGCCAGCTGAATAAAGTACTTTCAATTGAAAGTAAAGATTTTATTAGGCCGTTTTTAATCGTGCATTTTACGAGATCCTTACCCACAAGTTGTTTCAGATGTCTGCTTGTATCCTCTGTAATGTGCCGTTTCCTTGGCAAGAATTTGATTGCATTGTACGGACATATCTGAAATGCAAATAAACATTTACAGTCACCATAAAAATCGTATTATTGACGATATATGCAAAGTTTCATTTTACTCACCCAAAGGAACCTGCAGGTGCACAGTATCCCCTTGAATGTCCATGTAAACACAGTCAGCAGGATATACGTCGTCATGTTGAAGCATGTTCACCTCACATGGTGGTTTTCTGACTGTGGACAGATTTACTGTGATTGTTATGTATCTATTACAGCCAGTGGGGGACAGTAACTACATACATGTACTCAAGCGCTGGACTTAGGTACAACGTTTAGGTACTTGTACTTTACTTTAATAATATATATTATTCTGAAACACGCCGTTGTGCAGAATGATTACTATATTTTGATGCCAATACATTTGTACTTTTAGTAAAGTATTCTTTTGAATGCAGGACTTTTCCTTGTAAGTCCAATACCTGAGTACTTTCTCCACCGCTGAAGTTATTCAGTTGAAATGATGTTGGATCTCTACATTACAGTGTATTGATGACCATAGCTTTTATTGTACTGTGGTTTAATGAGTCCAAAGGATCAGGTGTAGGCTGATAAAGAAAGTAGGCCACGCTGTCACGCTATGACCTCACACTCAAACACACACACATAATAAACATGGATAGAAGCTTACTAGTGGAAAATAAACTAGAGCTAGACACTGACCTTTGCCAGAAACTCAGCTGTAGGATGGGAGGAAACAATCCATGTGGGTTCATATGGAAGCACCCATTTCTGCTCTCTGTCCTAGTCCATGGTGGATGCTAATGTGGCGCACACGGCTAACTGACCTGTTGCTATGCACCGTGTCTGTGTGAACAGTGCTGCTGACGACTGCTTGGTAGGTAAATCTTGTCTAATCCTCTTAGTCAAGCAGTTACACAGTCCAGTTGCATCCAGGCTGCTTAATTTGGGCTACTGAGCCTTATTTATATACAATGTGAATAAGCCTCTACATGCAGTGCAACGCTTACCCCTGTTGGAAGATGGACGATGCAGTGTGCTTTAAAAACACTTTACTTACATAGTGTAACAACATCACATATATGTTTTCTATTTGTGCTTGTCTCAGCTTCTCATTTGGCTCCTGTGTCTTTACACTGAGGAAAATATTAAAACCAAAAGGACTTTACACTTTAGACTCTTCTTTTTCCTCGATGGCCCCTCGTGGAGGTATGTGGAACATATAAACATACAGAACAGATAACAGATATCAAAGGTAAGTGGACAGGAACACGCGCTGTCGCAGAATGATAATAAATATATGAATAAACAAATATACAATTGTGCATACAAGTATGTTTGGTTAATGTTTAATAGTTACTTAAAGGGACAGTGTGATATTCTGGCCACATGCTCCAAAGACATAGGGGGCAGTATTTAACCTCTACTACTGGCTCCATACAATCTCAATGTACCCCTGTGCATCTGCTGTCAGCTGATGGTGTGGGTGTTTTATCATTTCTACCACTTTGAATGTATTCAAATAAACAAATAAACGTCTCCTTTCCAGGCAATGCAAATCTTTCATTCAATGTCATAATCTGTCATAATATTCCTAATGTTTCATTCATTCCCTGAAGAAATGTTGGAGAGCTCTGAGGAACAATGGCTAGAATCATAAGACCAGTCAAATGTGAGGAGTGAGACTGCAACCCAGACTTTCATTACACAAAACCAAAACACATTTAACCTCTTGACCCTTTGTATTGAAAACATATTAACTAGAGGATATGACTTGTCTTCGCTGGTCAGAAACAGGATAAGAGATATTTGTTCAGCCTAAACCACCGCATCATCTGGAAATGTTTTGGAAATCAAGTGTGAAATAGGAGCATTTCTTCCTGGTTGAAGAGTCTTTGGTTTCAAAGTAAATCTAGGTATTTACGTGAAATGTGAGACTACTGGAAATATCTACTTGGTTCGTTGTTGTGTGTGAATGGGCGTTTAAATTCAGCCCTTACATGGTCAGCTTCTGTTCAGGTCTGCTGCGTGCAGTATATCTGTTATGTGTTTTCAGAGAGACCCGGGTCACATCCTCATACACAAATATTACACATACAGGCAAACAAACAACGGTGAAGCTACATTCCCTGCTTTCCCTATCTCGCAATGTGTGACACGGTCCGTGAGTTGGATCGGCTCCAAAATTAAAAAGGTTCTTCCTTAGCCCGTGTTTCACCCTTCCACCCAGACTCATGAAAATGGGGTCAGCTGTTTTTCAGTAACCCTGCTGACACACAGACACACAAACAACTGAAAACACAACCTCATTAGGGGATGTAACAAATACACATACTGATAACTCTTTCAATGTACATATGGATATGTCAGTATTGTTTTACAAAAATGCAAACCTTTCCTTTAATGACATTTTTTACACCTGCCATACATTTTACCCCACGAGCAACAGCAATGATGCCCAGATGATACACACCCAGTTATTTGGATACACAGCCCTTACTTCATTTTTCTAATACGTAAAAAGAAACCTCATATTCTGCCCTTAGAGACCTCCATAAATTAGAATAATATAATAGCCTATAGAGCCAGACTTGATTTTACCACCTCCAGAATGTTCTCTTGAACTCCTATGCATTTTTGATAACAACATCTTTTTATAAACCAAACTCAGCAGGAAACATTTCATGTGTTTCATGAAGCTGCGATGAAAAGACGAAGGACTTCTGTCACCTGATTTGTGCCTTTTGTGTGGTGCCCAAGAATTCTACGTACTTTAGTCCACAAAGAGGTAATTGTAGTGTGTGGGGGCTTTATGGCTGGCAGAGAGAGGGGTCTGATTTCACATTGTGTTGAACAGAAACCGGGAGGTTCCCTATACAATCACCCCGCAGGGCACTGAGATCTCACCTGTACTCTTATAGACTCACAAAGACTTAATCCACTGAGTTATTTTAGTAAATCTTTAAATGCTGGGTGCACAGTTTAAAATAACCTTTACCAAAGCAACCCAACACTGTCATGTACTGTAACATAATATCATCTTTTATGTTGGATTATGCCATAAAGTGCTATTAAAAGATATTTTGATCGCTGAAGGTAGAAACATTTTTTATTAATTAATGACATAATCATAATGGGAAAGTTATGAAACAAGTGCTTTATGTTTTGATATATGAAGCTGTAATTAAAGAGAATTAGTTCCTTTTTTATAGAATCATTACCAAAGTAATTCTGGGGCATCTTTAGACCCACCCAGCAACCACATAATTTTAGTCTCCTCCTCTCACACTAGTAAAGCTGTGCAGGTGAGAGTTTCCACTTATTACGTTGCCACTTCAGTGTCGGCGTGAAGGGGGGATAGTGACAGAGAGCAACGGAGGAAAGGAACGACAGAGAGAGAGAGAGAGAGCGTGAGAGAGAGCTCATTCACTTCAACCACAGCTGACGAAACAAAAAACGACAAAGTGCAACGCAGGTGAGTGGGCTTTAATGGAAACGTTACCGATATTAAATGATGAATTCTGTGAGCGTGATTTAAATTCAGCTTAATGGAGCTTTGATGTTTGTGCACAGGGAATCACAGGTGCAGGTCAACAACAGTGCTGCTATTGTAGCTACAGCAGCAGGAGAAAGTTGTGGTATCTGTTATGTTTTGTCGATTCTGTTCGCAAAATCAATATGTTATATTATATATAAGTCACTAACAATTATTTTGATAAATATGAGTGAATTTGTCTGTATTTCAGCCAATTTTAAATTGTTTTACAGTTTGAAAAACAACTGAGTGATATTCTTAAAATGAATATTTTGGCTGATTACAAAAAAGATTCACAAAACATTATCAGATGTTTGTTTATAGCATCTCCTCCTTTCTAGAAACACTATTTATTACCCTTTACATTCACAAACAGGCTCTTATGAATATTCACAACAGGATACTGTTTATATTTCCTTTTGTTTTTATTTATCTAGTCACCAGAACAACATGATGACAATGTGAGTTTATGTAACAAGTGGGATTTACAACATGAAAATGCAGCACCTGAACACACCTTTAGATGCTGCACATCAAACTGAATATTCCCTAAGAAATCTTATCTTAACTTTTTCCAATGGAACTCTGCATTTTCACCTGGAGGCCAAAATGGCCACTGTTGTCCCTCAGTTTCCAGGGTGTAGAGCCCATAGGACGGCGTGGTTCCAAGGGAGAGGGGAAAAAACAAGCCGTGCATCTTAGCTGTTCTCCCAAGAGGACTGATGGAGGAACAAACACTTTTTAATTGTCGTCACTGATAAACCACTGCAAACAGAGGTATAGGATATGATTGTATCGCTACACAGAACTAAACACGACCTCATGAGGAGGCGACCATTGACGGAAATTGCTTATCATGCATAAACTTCAAATGTTATAACCAAAAGCGTTTGTTGTAGGTGCCACTAATGTGAGAAACTGCGTGTAGAAATATGAAAGAAGTGCAAGTGCAGCTTTAAATCTCACATTTATCAGTTTCTTATTATTGTGACTCTCCCATACAATTATGAGATCGGTTTCACTGGAACAATTAGAGGATTGGAAACAGAGGAGACTCTTATATCAAAAGAAGTGCCCAGGTGGGTTACAATGAAAGAGCACACAAAGCTAGCACAGGGAAAACAGTTTCCATTGTGTCCATATCACCATCCACCGTAAATATCTCTTGTCAGCATTTAGATTTAGTTTATCTTCTGCTCAGTTTTTTCTTTCATTTCCGTCTGTGCAAAACTTTGAGGATATTGTCAGCAGTTTTATAAGTAATTGTATGTTTTTCCCTGACTATGACTTCATTACAGGCCGGACAAAGAGCTCTCTCCCTTTCTGCCAATGTGATAATGGCCTCCACTGCTTGTATAAAAGACACAGGTATGAGTGTGTGTTTGCTCATTTAAAATCACTGTCAGTGGTCACATACGTGCTCACGCTCAGAGGTACGTGGAAGAATCAGTGAATCTATCCTACAACCTTGTCCGTGAAGCCAATTGTATTTGCATCGCTAGTATATGACACCCTCTATCCTTTTTCACTTATCTGAACTTCAGATAAGTGAACATTTCCCCCTAAAAAATACATTTTACAGCGAAGAAAGGAAGAGCAACAATAAGATAATAAGAGAAAAATGTACAATAGTGAAATTACAATATAGACAATCAGAATGACAATATTTAATACATCAGAGCACAAGAAGATTTATATAATAGCTGGGATTTAGCTTATGTAAAGCCACTTGCATGTACTGCAGTGCAGGTCTTGTTCAAAGACACGTCAACAGGCCACACGGCGGTTGTGTGGTTGAACCCTGAAAACTCTCTGCTTAGTAATGATCATGTTTTCTATCTAAAGCATCACATATCAATGTAATGTACTGTAAAGTGTACATTGTGTGCCATGTACACATACTTGTGACATTCAGAGTCACAAAACTGGTCAAGAAATCAATACAGGTGGAACCGTTAAAACTCTGGGTCTCCACTGCCACCGTCCCAAAAGCAAAGATGTCATACTGTAGCTCTCTCGTGAATAGATGGCACATGCATGTCGGCATGGTTACTGTGCACCAGTGCTGCACGTTTGGCCACACACGCGTACAAGCTCGCTGACATAAGTTTACGCTCTGTCTGCTTGAGCTATTTCTTTGTCGCTCTCTTTATTTTTAAGCGATGTTTAAGTGTCTTTAGCAAACAAACACTTTATCTTAAAGTTTCACTTTTGAGTGCATGCCATTACCTCTAATGCTGGAATTTATAATATATATATATTTAAGAAATCTTCCCGTGGTACACGGTGGCCATGCTGTGTACTCTTACTGCCTAAGTGATGCTTTGAGTTTAATGCTCCCAACATGCTCACAGTGACGATGTTAACATGCTGATGTTTAGCAAGCAACATTTGCTAATTAGCGCTCACGTCAAAGTATAGCAGAGGCTGATGGGGACGTCGTTAGTTTTGCAGGTATTTGGTCATAAATCAAAGTTTTGGACAAAATACAATTTCGACTTGATGATGGCACTAGAGGAAAAGTTGTTAGATTTAATCCTGAGTAGGATATGAATGTCTGCCCTAAAGTTCATGGCAACCCATCCAATAGATATTTCACCAAAACCACAACTGTCTACCTTATTGTGGTGCTAGAAGAAGACCCTGATGTAGGCCATGAGCCGAAATATGTTGGCCTCATCGGACCTTTTCCTCTTCTCCTGCACTGTAAGTGAAGTTCTGCCAGGAATCCCTACTCTGATGCTAGAGGCAAAGTCAACTATATACAATATAAAAACCTTGAATGGTAATCCATCCATGGATAGAAAGTTTCTAATATTAGCATTTCAGTTCACTCAAAAGCGTCAAATTGGCATTTTAGTATTATTTCAATCCTAAATACACTTTTTTATTAAATCAGCCTTTTTAAGAAATTATTTCAGTGTTTATTTTTAGGCTAACCAATGCAAGACAAATGCAATTTCCCTGATATTATGTAAAGTGCCAAACTAAGTTAAATAACACCAAATAATATCACTGGTACATACAATAAAATACACATTCCTGTTCTGTTTCCCTAAATGCTAGGCTGCACAGGCATCCTGCACGTCCTCCTGTTTGGACTACTTTTGCCGTCAGTATTAGTGTCAGTCCAAGCAGCTTCTACTCCTTCGATGTCCTCGGTTTCCTCTATGGCCTCCTCCGCATCAACCGCAGCCACAACAACCAGCAGCATCACACAGCCCCCTACCACCACCACCTTCGGAAGCACAGCAACCAGCAACACCGCCCAGCCTTCCCCCTCTACCACTTCTGGAACCACAAGCACCATGCAGTCCCCTTCAACAGCCACTGGTAGCACAGCAAACCCCACCGCCCAGTCTGCCTCCTCCACCAGCATTGGAGGTACAACAATTAGCACCATCACCCAGTCTCTCACAACCACCTCCACAGGCACAGCAGCCCCCGCTACCACCCAGTCTCTCACAACCACAGGCACAGCAGCCTCCGCTACCACCCAGTCCCCCACAACCTTAACCACCTCCGCAGGCACAGCAGCCTCCGCTACCACCCAGTCCCCCACAACCATAACCACCTCCGCAGGCACAGCAGCCCCCGCTACCACCCAGTCTCTCACAACCACCTCCGCAGGCACAGCAGCCTCCGCTACCACCCAGTCCCCCACAACCTTAACCACCTCCGCAGGCACAGCAGCCTCCGCTACCACCCAGTCCTCCACAACCTTAACCACCTCTGCAGGCACAGCAGCCCCCGCTACCACCCAGTCCCCCACAACCATAACCACCTCTGCAGGCACAGCAGCCCCCGCTACCACCCAGTCCTCCACAGCCCATCACACTTCTGGAGGTACAGCAACCACCACCACCTCCCAGTCACCCACACAGTCTATCACACCACCCACACAGTCTGGCACCACCACCACCACAACAACCACTGCCATTTCTACATCTTCAACTACTGTCACCACTTCTAATTCAATCAGTGCTAATCATTTAGGATCCACCTCTGCCTCCTCTGCAGTTACTTTAACAGCCATGACCCAGGCCAGCCCTGCCACGGCCACAAGTTGGCCCAATCCATCCTCCTCCATGACTTCAAACTCTGGTTCCATGACATCAACGATGTCCCCCAGTACTGGTATGTTTTGTTTCACCAAATAATAAGGGTTATCTTTATTTTTTATTTGTATTTCTCTGTCTTTCCTTATCTTTAATCGTGATATGTATCTTTTTGCTGCAGGTGGCACGCCTGTTATGAATGGAACCAGTATGATAAATTCGACGTCAATGACCATGGCGAGTACACCTTACTAGAAAGAAGAAAAAGGGAATGTTTTATAGCGTGTTTTCCTTCAGCCTCTCATTCTCATCATGCACCTTTCATCTCTCTCAAACACAGATATACTGCCCCTCATTCACCTGTAACTACTCAGACTGCTATACAATGTACACCAGTCAGAATGCCACTTCATGCGCTGATGGTGTGTGCTGGTGTCAGGTACGGAGGCTAATGACACTGACGAAACGTCTTGAACCATCTAACAAAACTATTTGATGTATTGCCCATAACAAATTATAATAAAATATCCCAAAATGCTTCACAACCTATGTATGTACATGCAGCTAAATATACAGCAGAAGCAACTATAATATGAAGTGACGTCTCTAAGTAAAGGCTAATAATGCACCTTACACTTTTACTCTACATTATGTAAGTCAGTATAGTATTGTATCTTGCTATATGGTTATTGATATTGATAGAAGGAGCAATAGCAATTAAACGTGTCTTCTAATGTGTCATTCTGCAATGTGTCAGCTGCTTAGACAGACGGACATGTGCTACATCGCTAGCTGCAGCGCCTCCTGTGCTGATAGTTGCGTGAACGCCTCTCAGACTAACTGCTCTGTGGACTGCTGCAATTCTACTGGCTGCCTCAATAGCAGCTTTGCATCCATGATGATGATGACAACCACAGGTAAACAGACTCCTCTTTAACGTCCCCATTTCACCAATCACATAATTGTTATATTTATTTTATAAGATACACCTTTATAGCAGTAAAGGGACGTTCAGGGTTTATCTCATGAGTCATGACTGCATGTTTGCAGATGTGCACATGTGGTTTTAAGCTTTTAATTTCTTTAATATTTTACTCTTTTCCTTTCCTGATTTTAGTAATCGCAACGACAACACCCACACCCACAGCGACAGTCACCAGCCGGCCAACAACAGTAAACAATGTAAGGACAAAAGGCTGAGTTGTGTGTCATTCTTCATTCTGTCCTCTCTTGGTCACCTTGTCCCAGACGTGGACTGTGAGCAGCTGTCAAAGTCTAAAAACACTTTGCATATACAATGTTGTCCTTTAACCAGTGATTATATTAACTCTTGACTAGTACTTGATATTTTAATGGATCAGTAGGTCTGGTGTGAGATTAGCATCATTGTTTCTTCTGTGTTTGTTTCTTTCAGGGAAACAAATGCCATAGTGGTAAATGTACCGGTGCAGAAGTGCTACACAAGTTTTAAAACAGTCCAAACATGCTCCTCCGCACAGCCACACTGTCAGGTGAGAACTGCTCTAGCAATGTTAAGTACCATATTCCTAAATATATGACTGATTGAAATGTTTTAACCATCTGGAGTGCAGGAAGATTTCTATGCATTACATTTTGTATTTGTTTTGCTCCTTTAAAATTGTCCTTACCTCTAATTTGTTTTGCACAAACTCCATTTTTCAATTAAACAAAGTATGAAGCTGACAATTTTCACACAAATACTGCAGGAAAATAAAAGGAAAATAAACTATAATACAATCTATTTGCATGTTAAGTCATGCACTTTTCATTTTAAGTCTTTGTTTGCCTGTAAATCACTGAATTACAGCCTTACAGACATAAATGATACGCTGTGTGAAAGCCCCCGATCATGACTTAAAGTTATGTTACTATATATAAAACATGCTCTGTGTTTTCTCACTCGCTGTTGCCTTTACAGCTGAAAAAGGAGACCGTGACATCTGGTCTGCAGTGGACTGCAGGTTGCACCACCAACTGTTCTGAAAAAACCCCGTGCAAGACCTCCACACAACCTCCATGTCACCTCGAGTGCTGCAACGCCACCATGACCTCCTCCTGCCTTTGGTTGAATGGCACGCTGAATGTCCCTAATTTCTCCACAAGAGGTCCTCATCTTCACACAGAATTGATTGCTTCTTTACTTTTCCTGCTCGCCATCACTCTGCTGCTGTGAGCGAGTGAGTAGGAGCTTGTTCAGCTGCTGTGCGGGTCATTAGGTAAAGCTTTGTGTAACTCTCAGTCCTTTCCAGAAAAAGCTTAGCAGTGCAGAGGTTAACAATCATTTAACTCACTGATATTCAAATGTGATTGTAATGTATATATGTTTGGGATTATGTTCAGTTACAATGTTGACTTTATGTCTTGTTTTATTCAAATTTCCCGATCGCGTTTAATCTTTGGTTCAAGAAAATGGCTTTGAACTGTTCAGAGAATCAAGAAAAACACGGCAGAAGCATTCAGGGTGCAAATCAGTGAAGTTTTAAAAACTGAACACCTTTATTTGAGCTATGACCTTCTGCCCATAATTGTAATTTAATTAATATTGTTAAAGAAAGCTGTTTGTGCCTTTCTTTAAACTGATTGTAGACATGTTTTTGTTTTGGATGGGTGAGTGAGGTATTTTATGTTGACATGGTTATAAATGTTGTACTACCTAAACCTCTCCCTGTAGATTATCTTCTGTTTAAGCCATTGTGAGAATAACACAGCTGTGACTCTATATGCACTTTATGAAACACAAATGTTGAGCTGTTACAGGGTGTTTACTGGAGCATTTCTATAGATGTGATCATAAGGAAATGTGCAATTTAGTACTTTTGGCTACTCTTTGTCTAATATGTTTGTGAATTGTGAGTTGGATGTCTATACTGTGTGGTTTACAAAGTATATTTTAAGGTATAATGGTGTCATGTAAATGTTAAATAAAATCAGAAATATTACAATTTATTCTAGTTTTGTGTACTATAAAATATAATGACTGTGCCTAAAAATGAAATAAACTCTTATCAACTATGTCATGAATCTCCAGCTGATTAAGTCACATATTTGCCATAAATGATTTTTTTATATTAAATCTTGTGATTTGTTTTAATTACTTTTCCTCAACCAGAGAGTAGTGAAAAGTTAATAAGTAAACCTACTCAAGTACAATCTTTTTTGTTAATTTACTTAACCTTTCACCTCTACTTCACTACATTTCAGAAGCTTATATTGTACTTTGTGCGTCACTATATGTATTTGATAGCTGAAGTAACTGAATACCTTTAAGAATATGGTTTTACACCAAATACAACATAAGGTAAGCTTATCAACTACAATACTTTGCTATTGTTTTGGCTTGTTATCCCTTATAAAAAAGCAGATTTGAAAATCCAGTATCAGACCGGTCTGTGTGTATAAGGTGCTTCTGAGTAGATGTAGTTTTAAGCTACAGCTGCAGTGTTTATTGATGTATATGTGGATGCTACAATTATGGGTACTCATTTTAATATTATTATTATTATTATTTATTTATTTTTTCAGTGGGTTTTATTTCTCATTTTATGTAATGTCTAAGTTTTCTATTTGATCCTGTTTTAATCTCTCTCTTTTTTAATGAATTTGTTTTATTTTCCATCTTATCTTTCATGAATTATTGCATTTTTTGTTAATTCTAGGTCTATTATTATTATTATTATTATTATTATTACTATTATGATTATTATTATTATTATTATTATTATTACTATTATGATTATTATTATTATTATTATTACTATTATGATTATTATTACTATTATGATTATTATTATTATTATTATTACTATTATGATTATTATTACTATTATGATTATTATTACTATTATGATTATTATTATTACTATTACTATTATGATTATTGTTATTATTGCTATTAAGATTATTATTATTATTATTATTACTATTATGATTATTATTATTATTATTATTATTATTATTATTATTATTATTATTATACTAACATGTTTTAATATGATGATAGTTGCTCGATTGTAGGGCTGTTGCAAATGAAAAAAATCAGTAGTGTACTGAACAACTAAATTTGCACAACTAAATTATTATTTTTTAGCATTTTAAGCCACTGAATTAATGTATCACAGGTTGTTTCACCCTCCAACAAAAGCCCACTTAAACCCAATTGATGTGATGGCTCAACAAACCTCCTCGAAAGCTTTGATAGGTTCTAACTTTGTCGAAGTTGAGTTGACACAGCTCTATTGTAGGACATAATCCTCTTTGGATCAAACGCCTGAGGCCTGTGAAGGCATCTTTAATCCAAACCAAAGCGATGACAGCCCAGATGTGACGTCACCCCGGGTGCACAGAGCGAGCTTAAATCAGTGCGTGGCAGAACTGGGCCGAGCCAGCAGCGGAGGAAGAAGAAGAGCACATCTGGACGATAAGGAATAATGTCGGTTTACACGAGGCCCCTGAAGTGTCTCTCCTCCTGCTGCTGTGCATTTACAGAGAAATAATTGGGAGTTACGCGAAAGTCCTCCGGGTATCGTGTGAGTGTGGGAAGCGTTGTTGCAGGAGTTGTCACACAAGTCTTCACTATGGATCAATCCGTCGCAATTCAAGAAACTTTGGAAAGGGGAGAAAACTGCATCATAGTATCCTTTTCGACGTTCAAGGGCTGTTTTCATGGATTATCAACACTTCCGAGGAAGGACTACCTTCGTCAAACTAAATATAACTTGAAGAATATCGGAGGTCGGAGAGAGGCCTGTGGGATTAAGGCTCTGCCACACGGTTGACATCTATAAATAATCTCGTACAACCTCACCGAGGCTGTGGTTTCAATCCGTGCAAAGTATTTACAGCGCACGGGAGTTTGCAGCACTAGTGTAGGTTTAGTTGGGTGTGACTTCCCAGGGATTTGGGCCAACGTTTGTAGTGAGACCTTTCATCCACAAGATGGCAGCTTTGTGCCACCAGCTTTCTCATATAGCTATACATCCTAGGTAGTGGTGGCATGAGTAAGGATCCTTTACTTAAGTCAAAGGAACAATAGACTACCCTCCTGCATTCATAAAGTTATTTAAAGCAAAGTATTATCATGAACATGTGCTCAAAGCATCAGAAGAAAGGCTATGTTGTAATGTTGTATGTGGGATTTTAGTAGTTAACTATGAGAATGTAACATATGTTATAAGATGGAACATGTAACATGTCAATTATTCATTTGTAAAGTCACTACAGATGTCAGACAAATAGTGCAGTTAAAGAGTACAACGTGGAACCACTTGTTGTACTGCAGGAAACAAACTTAAAATGTTGCCCATTGTACCCGAACAATGAGTTGAAATGAGAGGAGGGTTCTATTTCCTGAAATTAATTAAAAGTGCCACTGAAGGAACACATGGAAATGTTTCCACATGATCCTTAACTAAACTGTACACATGCTGTCCAATGCGATGTCTTCTTTGATAGCATTACAGAGAGCAGACTGCTGGGATTGGTGGGGTCTACAAAAGAGCATGCGTAAGTTTGAAAAGATAGTACAAATGTGTATTCAAAGGGGTAACCATGTTAGTTTGTGAGGAATGGGAGTGACAGGATCATGCAATCCAGGGCAACACCACAAAATGACCACGTCAGCCTGCAACACACAGTAACCAAAGAGGTAGCATTCACTGCAGAGCTGCAATGCTTGCATACTACTGTAATACAGGTGTCTTTTCTTTATTGTGCCCACCCTTCTCTGCTGTCAGACTGCTGACTAAATCCAGTTGTCATATTTTGTAGAATCTTTATTTATACCCACCGAAGGATGGCTATTACTGCCGATGACGTGTCCCTGGAAGACATCATACCCATCTCCCTCGACTTTGCTGTTGTGGAGGGTGAGCTGCTTTTATATGTTGTACCACATTGCAACCAGACTGACAATTTAAAAAAAGGAAGGGTGCCAGATATAATAACGTGTTCCTCCTAGATTTCTAGTAAAATGACATGACAGTAATCTGAAGTGCCCTTACACATTTCTCACACTGCACCCTGTTTTTTAGTTTCCTCACCAGAGGAACTTGCAGTCGTGGGTGAGTTGTCCTCATTACCTCATCAGCTCAATTATAATGTGTGACATAATTGATCCACTGCATGAAACTGAATGTGGTGTTTCCCCTGTTTGCTTCCTCCCAATGCTAGGTGCCGATACTAAAGTGAGAGTAAGCTACCAGGAAGAGAAATTACAGCTCAGACTTCCTTTTGGATCCCACTCGCGGCTCTTCCTCAGTGAGGTCAACAGGGCGTGGAGTGGTAGGTCAGCCCTTAGAGATGTGTGATGTTTGGCAAGGATATCACTGAAAGTCATGAATATGTGTGGGAAATGACTATTCATTCAAACAGTGAATATAACATGGACCCTCACCTCTTCACATATATTTGGGTTTAGTAGTTCATATCTTTAGATTTTCTTTTCTTAACAAAGTAGGAGGCCTCCATGTGTGAAGAAGTACAAATAATCTGCTCTAACCATCTGTTTGGAGGAAACCTGCTCAGCAAGTCTTCATCTGCCTCGAGTTTATATGATGTGCCAATCTATAAAAGTACATTTTTATTTTTAAAATTCAAAATACATTTTTTTAAAACAGTACACAAATACATTTGTAAGACTCTTGAGGCTGTGGTTAACAACTTGCGCCAATTTGAGAACTACAAACTGGTTAGTGTCACTTCATCTGTCAGTTACTGGGTGTTGGACATGACACATGGCTGACCAGACAGACAGGCAGACAGACAGGCAGACAGACAGACAGGCAGGCAGGCAGGCAAGGCAGACAGACAGACAGGCAGGCAAACAGACAGGCAGGCAGGCAGGCAGACAGACAGACAGGCAAACAGACAGGCAGACAGACATACAGACAGACAGGCAGACAGACAGACAGACAGGCAGACAGACAGACAGACAGGCAGGCAGACAGACAGACAGACACAAAAAGAAGGGGTTGGAGTTTGGATGGTGTGTGTAGCATTTGTTTGCAGAGGAACCAGATGAGAACAGATTAAACAAGATGTGTATCTTCTCTGTATCTCTTGAAGTACTTTAATTTCTGCATCCTGTTCATCTGAATGGATGTGGCCATTGAAAGGTTAACAGACAGTCTGTTTTGGAAGTGATGTGTCACTTATTCTCTAAAATGAGCCATAAAGGCTTTTAACCTGGTGAGGGATACCAGGGATGGAAAGATTGAATGACCAGGCACCTGTAGTAACTGTAACTGTCACATTTAAAGCACTAAAGTACAATGTACAATTGTTGTTGCTCTAGCTTCTCCACTTTTGTCTTATCTCGCTCTCTCTGTCTGTCCTTCTTCAGATGTTTGCAAGTCGACCACACAGGCACCCAAGTTTGAGTGGATCAGCAAGTACCACAAAGCCACCGGGTGCCAGGGAGTTGTCAAACAGGCCCTTGCTCCCCTCGCCACAACACCCACTCAACTCAACCAGCACCAGGAAACAGGTTTGTCATCTTATTTCTATTTGCAGAATTGCACAGCCAGTATCTTCATGTCCAATAAAACTTCAATAAAGTAGAATAAATAAAGTAGGCCTTACAGTATTTGTGCAGTGGATGAAAGGAGATGCTCATTTTTTATATCTTAGATAGCCTCACACAGATAAAAAAATCTACTACAAAGGGTTGCAAGATAAAACTGGTCGGTTTTGCAAGTACCACTTCCTTGAAATGCAATTGGCCCAATTTACGTACGAGTACAAATCTACTCATAACTGGCGTAGAGCCATGTGGAGAATGAGATAATAGGTTGGCGTGTCATAGCAGAAAATACATGTATTATTATCCATTTAAGTGTAGTGACCAGCATGAACAACAGCATAGCGCAGACAAAACTAAATGGAAAGCAGTTATTATTTGTTATTACTAACAAATGTGGCTTTCCTGCTATGATATGTGGAAATGACTGCCTGTAAATGAATTTCTGAGAAAGGTCAATATAGAGAAGTAAATCTAAATAAACAAAATATAATCATTGAAGTAATAAGTTATACAAAGCTGCCAGTTTATACAAGAAGGTTTGTAGGTTAAAATGTGGCACACACTTGAACTGAACTGATAATGAGGGGGAGTTTGTTCCACATTGAAGCAGCAAATAGGCTGCAAAAGCATGCTATGATTTTATTCGTAACAACATTTGGTTGCCAGGCCTAACATTGAAAGGAAACCACATGTGAAAAAAAAAAAAAATAGGCCACAAGATTCCATATAATGAGATCTTTAGAGTCGTGCTGTGGAATTTACAATTTGTATGCTTTGTATGAAAACATTTTGTGCAATTAGTTTTACATCTTTATGGTCTATTTCACACAGCTTTCATACATTATGTTTGTGCATGCTAGATTACAGCTATGGCATGCATTTCATATGCAAAATATATACAGTAATGTAAAGAATATACAAATCATATCACATTTTTCATTCAAACTGGTCCTTACAGATTCTATATATTCCACAGTTTAATGTCAAAATGGATATGTACACTATGTATTTGTCTTGAGCTTAATTTCCTCATTTACTACTGATGTGATGAAGCGTTTTTCGGTCGCATTTTCTGCAGAGTGCATTGTTGTTTGTTCAGCCTCCTGTCCCTGCAGCAGGCAGCAGGCAGCAGGCGAAGGTAAACTCCTCCTACTACAACATTAGCATGGGCTGGTCTCACACTCACTGGACATTGCTCTTCTGCACAGAATGCTTGGGAGCGGTGCATGGAGATGTCTAGAGAGATGAGGGACTCTGGTATGAAAAATATTCTTTACATTATTGATTTGTATTGAGGTGGTGAAATGAAACGCCATCGCATTACTCCTGTAGCATTCAGTTGACGCTAATTAGCTAGCTTGCTAGTTAATGCTAGCAAGTAGTAGCGGTGGTAATTCGGTCTTATTTAAAAGAAGCTAACTTTAGCCAGAGTAGCTAAAAGGGCCAGGCGGATTAATGTTTCTTTTTTTTTTTAATAATGTCTGTATTATTAATGTTGTTTGCTTAATATGAAGCTACTGTGAGTGTTAGCTCACGTAGACGGTTGACTTGTAACTTAACGGCTAATGTTAGTGCTGGCTAAATGTTCATGGTGTTGCTACGTTACAAACAAATGACACACCTGTTGGTGGTGCAATAACGTATTTTAGTGACACGGAATTGTGTCATTTATTGAGACATTGTTTTTGTCTTGCTTCTTAAGCAGTGGGATTTTTATTTTATGTTCTGGTTAGAGAAGACAAGAGGCATTCCCTTGTGGATCATCCTCTAAGCTAACGTTAGCATTTTTAGCTTAAATCAGTTGTCTGTAAACTTTCTTCCGACTGCCTCTCAGTGAGATACAGGTTCCCACTTACTGTCTGCTCACATGTGGGAGAAGCTTCTCTGTCGTTATTAAGTCGTTAAATCATAGGTTCCTCTGCATTTTATTACCTATAGTTTTATATCATGAGGGGAAGTTGTGCAATGTTGAACTTTGTGCACTTGGAGTTAAGCTATGACTTTTTTTAATACTGAAGCGACTGACCTGATACAACTTGACATTTATGCTGACTTGCGATCAACCGCAGATAGAGAGGCATAGGCGTGTGAAATTGTAGTTCGTCAGGCTTCATGCAAATTACTCCTCAGAGGTTGAAAGTTTAGTTAAGCTTATTAGCTGTTTAAGAATACTAATGCATGAGCAGGAATGTAAAATATGCCTTAAAATAACTACTTGCACACGAAACCCTTGTGGGGTAAGGGCCTCAGTCAGGTTGCAATATTGGTTACATTAGGTTTAATAACTAATGACTAACTCATTCAGCACGGTGCATATAGTAGTCACACATTTTTCAATTATTTTTATTTGTGCATTTAAAGCAAGCCTCAAGATTTGTTTTAATTGTTGTTTTTGCAAGTTGCTGTTCTACTTTTTCCAGATGCAATTTGTATTGTTGTATTGCTGTAACTACTGAGTACAATTGTAGAACTTGTGCATCACGTTGTGTGTCACTTTTAATTCAAAGCAGTTTAGAATGAACACTATAAAGTTATGGCACCATGAGTTTATCTATGCAAAAAGCAGAATAGGATGAACTCTTCTCTAATAAGTTATTTCAGTCTGCACAAGTCCTTGCAGTCCAAGGGTGAGAGTTATTCATACTCATGATCTCTTTTTATTTTATAGATTAAATTGGGAAACGCTTCAGTCCGACAGGTTCTTCTGTGTGTGCACATGGAGATTTAACTGTCTCAAATGCAGCATTCCTGTGCACATTTTCAAAAGTATTTCACAGTTTGCTGGCAGTTTCCTAAGTCAAACAAAGGTCCATCTTCTTATCTATGAACTGTTCTCGCAAACAAAAAAGTAAATGAAACGTCAATCTATCCCTCTGGGTTTAAAAAAAGAAAGGAAATGGTGCTTCTAGTTGACCTTGCATAGCCTAACCTTAATTTTGTTTTTGTTTCATTTTTCCAAAATGTACCAAATTTAAAACGCGCAGCATGAGCATTTGTGACATGTTGATCTTTTCTCAGAGTTTGGACACACAAGTCACAACCTTTGTTTTTCTTAGTAAAGTCAGAGTGATGAGAACATTTCCTTTTTATAAAACAAAGATGCAGCAAAAAATAATGTTGTATGCAAATTGTGGTAGTAGTGATAAAAGCAACACCCTTTGTTTCACAGGCTGACTGCCTCTCTGTTTTATTGCTTTACCTCTGTGACCTTAGTTTGAACATTGTTGCATCATTTTCTTAGTAGTAATACTGTTGATTATAATAATAATATAATACTGTTGTGATTAGTTTACCTTTGTCATGTTAATAAAAACATTACAAAGATGAAAGCCTGTTATGTATCTCATCGTGTGGGTCATAAAGCAGTGCTTTTGGTCAGGTGCACTCGTAATGTAGCGAGTTATAACCTCGTAGAGTTTAATTTCCTGCTCAAAGAACTTGGCTTTCTCTTTCAGCGCAGCCAGCTGTGTTCCCTGCCAAGCTGCAGGAGACAGGGGCCATGCTGTCTCATACCTCACTTGCCCATTAAATCCAGCTACTTAGGATGCATTAACTGTAACCAACTGCAAAAGGCAGCCTCAGTCAATTGACCACAACAACTTGTCCCTGAATTTGCACTTTTATGATTGACTTGTTTGTTTTTATTCTTAGTGATAATTAGCTTTTATTGATGCACCATGTCAGTTGAAATATGGGTTTGCTCAGGGTTGGGTTCTTTCTTATTAGAGTGAGTCGTCCCAGGTTGACAATACCTAAGGCAGAGTTTAAGATAATGTTGATGGGAAGGTCTCCCTGCAGCTGGCACATTCACACCTCGTCTTAACTCGCAAACAATATTGTAGTTTGGGATGAACATGCTGTCAGTTCTGATGGACATGATGCAGACGAACTGTGCTATAATGCTGCCCTTTGGCTTTATGATCTGTGTTTAACATGATGAACAAGTAAATTGAATTGATCTTCCTTTTCTCTTCTGCTTTTCCCGAACAGAGAAATCATCAGACAAAAAGGGAACTTTAGAAAGGGAGAAAGGTTCTTCTAACAGTGGCACGCAGAAGACCAAAGCATATTCCAGCCAAGAGGGGTAAGATCTTTTTATTTATTCACATGCGAGAGCTCTCAGAACTAAAACGCTTAACACGAGTATGTCTTTTTACATTGTGGTAGAAAGAGTCTTAGAATATCCTGATATCCCCTCTAGACTTACGCTCCCTCTCGCCCCCACTCTTTATACATCCTCTCCCCTGCTGGGAGAGTGTGCGGCTCGGGGCTTTACCAAATTGTTATAAGCTTAAAGCTTCATTCATAACGATGACGTTCAAATTATAATTATTAATAACTTAGGCCGAGTATCCACATAGCATTTGGGGTTTTTTCAGAGTGCTCTGACCTATTTGTGTGGCGGCTCTGAGCCTATTTGAAAATCTCTGAACTCTTTACTAAGACTGTTGTCAAGAACTGCCAGTTTCTCTTACTTACTATTCGGAAGTTTGTTATTTTCTTGCCTGTTTCCCTGAAGTGGAACTCTCTTAGTGAACAGAACTTCTCACATTGGAGGAGGAAGTGCATCTCTGTCTCATGTCTTGTCTATTGCAAGTTGGTGGTCACTGAGCCTGTGTTTGGTATTTGTATTCTGAGTGCAGACACTCTAAAATACTAATCTATATTCTCTGTCCAATAATAATTCATTCTACTTTGGGTTTAAATATATAGATGTTTTGATTATTATTATTATTATTGTGTTGTTTTGAATCAGTGCTGATGAGAGCCCGGTTGTTGGCTTCATCGTCAGCTGACCGAGGGGACTGTTGTCAGGGTATGAGCTGCAGATCTTTCTTCAGTGCTCACACATAACGGAAAGCTAGCGGACAGAGAGGAGATATTTGCTGAATTTGATAAAAGGCGTATTGGATTTGAATCAGAGACTCTACGTTTTTATTGACATTCTGTGTTTCTCACTAAAAAACGTGCACGCTTCTGCGGGTACATGACAAACAATCAAAACGGGGACGCACTCTCAAAAACATTACCCCGTAATCCTACTAGAGGTCAAATACTTCAGGGGAGCCTTTGTATTATTACTCAAGTAGAAGCATTCAAGTAGCTTTTCTAAAGATTACGCTCAGTGTAGCCTTAAACATATACTCTGGTGTTAGTGTGTGAAGTATTGGTGCATAGAAAAAGCATAATTACGGTGATTTGAGTTCTTTCCTCCAGCAGTTTTACAGCAGATGTTGTGCACGTGCCTGGCAGCTGCTTGGTGTTTGTGTGTTTACATTATTTAAAGTTATTTAAAGTCTAAAAAGCAAATGTTCTCCGTTCAGTTGTTTAACCTGGAAGCCACTGCTGCCACTTTTGGAATGAATGCTTACACTCTAAGATGGAGTTTAGTTACTGCTTATCGCTGAAAAAAGATTACAGGGTCCAGGCGTATTACATTTCTCCCTTTCCCCTCAGCCTCATTCCATATTGACGACATTGAAATAGAGCTTCACTGCATAGCCTGGGTTCCTGTTGTCGGTGTGCAGCAGAGTGTAATCTCTCTGCAATGCCATCATTTTTTAGTTCTAGCTTTTAGGTGAGGTATTGCTTGATTAGGTTGCAGTTAGGTTGTACCAGTTCACGTAGCGCAGAGTCTATGATCATCTGTTCCCTCTGAAATGACATCAGTGTGACAACCTCACCCTGTTTCTATCTTGGTCTGTCTCTCACCCCAACGCCTAACTGGTATTTGTTCTCTCTGTTCAGTCAGCGCATCTCCAGTCGGGAGGGCAGGGATGACCTGGTGCGCTCCTCCAGCCACACCACCTCTAACAAAGCTCAGATACTGGCCATGCCGCAGTTCGGCCTGCGCGACAACCTCATCAAGTGTGAGCTGCTGAAGAATGAGCACCTTTACACTTACCTGGAAGACTTCAGGTATTTGACTCTTAACTGCTTGTTGCGTCAGTTTTTAATCCGTTAGAACAATGTACATGTGTTTGTCCAATGACACGTCCCTGTCATCATAGGAAATCTATCATTTTTTTATGTCCTTGATATCAATAATGTGTCGATACTTTGGGTGGGGCTGCTATCCAGTCGTGTTGAGGTGTACTCTGCTGGCCAGCTCAGAATCTAAAATAGTTTGCTGGTGCAGGAACCGTGTGAGCTCGCCGTGTAACTGTGAGTTTGGATCCTAGAAGTGTTATGTAGAAAGAATGAGTCAACATCTGTGGGTTTGTATTTCTGTGTACTTGTCCTCTTCGCTAAATGTAGCTCCACTGTCTCAGAGTAGTGCATCAGGTCATAGCTCTTCATCTAGTTTCTTACTTATTGTAGGAATGAATGTCCCTGTAGAGGTCTAGACATTGTATTGAGGGTTTTTTTGTGTCAATCAGATGGTTTAAAAAATAAAAAAGCATTTGCTGAGGTCAGCATCAAGGCTCAGCTATGATGCTGACACTGCCTCCTGCTGGTAAAACGTTGCCTCATATTTACACCCATACAAAGATGATAGCAACAAATAAACAGGAATATAGATGTAATAGGGAACAAAAGAAGGAATCTTAAATATGAGAAGATTGAAATGCATCAGCATCTGTGACACACCGAAATAAATCGGGGAATACTCTGTATGCTGTGTTAAAACATGCAAACACATTATGCTGTTCAGTGTACAATTGAATATCAAGAAGCACTATATGTGGCCTTGGCAGTATGTTGGCTCAGTGGATGGTACCCAAAGGTTTCCTGCGTTATGGTACCAACTCCCATTCCTTTCTGTGTGGCATTTGCATGTTGGGTACAGGTTTTCTCTGGGTGTTTTGATTTCCTCCCACACACGAGACATGAAGCTCATGTTGATTGTGAACTCTAAATTGTCTGAATGTGTTTGTGTTAGACGTGCGACTGACTCGCAACCTCTCCGAGGTGTTGACCTTTAGCTCAAAGCATGCTGCTCATGTCCCTGCATGACCCCGAATAGCAATATATAGGCTTTGAAAGTGTATATATATATACACAAAAGCATATCCAGAATGTGTGTAGATATGGATATTTTGAACATGCATATATAAATAGCTCATTGGTAGTCTGTGCTGTTTGCCTTATACACTTGAATCGTTGCCTTTATCAGAAAACTCAGATATACAGGTTATACACACAGAGGTTGCATTGTGCTGCGACACGTGTGCATCGCCTGCCTTCATCTCATATTACAGTACATACTGAGAATGTACTGAAAAGCTTTGTTAAAGTGCACATAAGAAGTGCAGCACTCCAAGACTATTGTATAAAAAACATCTTCAGCATATTTCTAGTTCGCTGAGGCCATTAGGGAAGAACGTGTTGTACTGTGCAATGGCAGTCAGCACAAAATAAAGATCTCTGTGCAGCAGTATGAGCAGCCTGAAGGTCAGAGAAGAGAGCCATTTAATGGAAGGAAGTTGATTCTCTATCTGGACCTGCAGAATAAATCTCAGCGGGGAGGTAAATGACGAGGACCGGGTCCTCTCACAATGTACGTGCGCTTCAGTAAGGCACTTAGGTTTCCGTACGGCTGCTCAGAGATCAACGATGAGATCAAAAGTGTTTTATAGGAGCTAGACACAAAGGCGGAGTGAAGAGTCAGCCGTCATACAGAGTGGGAGACGCATGGTTGCTTAATTATGGGGATGACGGGAGGGGGTTTCTGAAGCTGGTGGCACATTAGACGAGCAGCTCTGACTGTATATACTGGCCCTTTAAATGATTAGAAACATTGCTGAAAAAAAGCATTTGTTCTCATTCAACCTGCATAAAATGTAATATCTACACGTGAGCTAGTGAGCAATGCAGTAACACAGGAAAGGATCTTAATATAGGTTAAAGTCATTGTTTCATTTTAATCTCCCCTGATTATAGAAAAGACTCTCAGCCTGCAGAATAAACTCTAAATAGTTGGCAAACAAACTGGCTCTGCATTCCTCTCCTTTTGTGCTTCCTTCTCATCTCCCCACGTTGTGTTTCAGCGTTTTCCTCGGCACATACAATGTGAACGGACAGACGCCAAAGGAAAGCCTCTTTCCTTGGCTGAGCTGCACTCCGGACCCTCCTGACATCTACTGCGTGGGGTAAGTTACATTACACCCTGCTGGAGAATATCCTTTTCAATTCTCCGCTTAATCCCATTACTCAGACAGACATGTACGGCTCAAACCTCTGACGGATGTATGCAACCATTGATCCTGCTTTTAAGTAGGAGAACATGTCCACCCACAGATTCAGCACTATGTGTAATCCTGCCTACGTTTCACTTTTTACTACTTTGAGTAAAAAAAAAAAAGTTTTGAGAACCATGAAAGTACTGGCTGAACATCAAAACTTTGCCGTTTGTCCTTCCTGATAGTTTTCAGGAGCTTGACCTCAGCAAAGAGGCGTTCTTCTTCAATGACACGCCCAAAGAGCTGGAGTGGACAAAGGCTGTGTCCAAGGCCTTGCATCCAGATGCCAAGTATGCCTTAGTAAGGAAGTCTCTTTTTATTTCATTTGGTTCTTCCTGTGTTATTATTATTATAGTTATTAACCATCAGTTGGAGTTTGACTGGGTCTTTGTATGTTATTGCGCAGCCCACTGTATTCTGTCTGTAGAGCTTGATAGAGCTGGTACAATATGTTTCTTTGATTGTGTTTGAAGTGTTCTAGTAAACTGGCAGGTAGCTCATGCAATTTCCGCCTGTGGCCATAGCAACTACCTGCATAACAGTGCACCACATACGCAGGTTGTTACACGGGATATTCCTTAGTAACAGTCATGATATCCTTGTTTATTTGATGAGCTTAATTTCCCCTTATTCGATTTCTTCTACTTCACTTTTCTCAGAGTGCTGATTC